>NC_135505.1:25052268-25274768 GCF_052857255.1 Amblyomma americanum
AGTCAGCCGGAACCACCAGCTTCCACGTGCGCAATCTGCCATCGCTGACAGCACAAGATTACCCGTTCCAGTGCCCAACAGCTACAAGTGTGTTCATCGGAGCACATGACCTGCTGCAAGCGCCACCAAACTGGCATATATATACGCGCTACGAAGAATCTGCTAGTATTGGCACGGCAGCACTACCAGGATGCGGAGCAATAACCCGTTCCTCTATATTGTGCAGATCGTCTTCGGTGCACTGCTTCCAGTCAGCACCCCCAGCCACGAAGGACCCGTGAAGATTATAGCACAGTCAGCCGGAACCACCAGCTTCCACGTGCGTAATCTGCCATCGCTGACAGCACAAGATTACCCGTTCCAGTGCCCAACAGCTACAAGTGTGTTCATCGGTAGCACATGACCTGCTGCAAGCGCCACCAAACTGGCATATATATATATATATACGCGCTACGAAGAATCTGCTAGTATTGGGCACGGCAGCACTACCAGGATGCGGAGCAATAACCCGTTCCTCTATATTGTGCAGATCGTCTTCGGTGCACTGCTTCCAGTCAGCACCCCCAGCCACGAAGGACCCGTGAAGATTATAGCACAGTCAGCCGGAACCACCAGCTTCCACGTGCGCAATCTGCTATCGCTGACAGCACAAGATTACCCGTTCCAGTGCCCAACAGCTACAAGTGTGTTCATCGGAGCACATGACCTGCTGCAAGCGCCACCAAACTGGCATATATATATACGCGCTACGAAGAATCTGCTAGTATTGGGCACGGCAGCACTACCAGGATGCGGAGCAATAACCCGTTCCTCTATATCGTGCAGGTGAGTAAACTATTTGGTAAATGTGTCCGCTCAAGTGACCCCTTTTTGTTCGTGCTGCCGTGCCCGCAGCAATTGTCTTGTATCGCTGTGGTATTGTGCAAGTTGTTGCTCCTAGGTGGAGATATTGAAACTAATCCAGGCCCGGATCTAACCCAAATTGCCAAATAACTCAAAGATATCGCTAGCGACATAAAAGACATAAAGGAAGTACGCCTCGTTGATATAGAGAAGAAGCTTGATGCCCTATCACAGCTTGAAAAGAAGCTGGCCACCTTCCAAAACGAAATTTCACGCATGGATCGCGTAATTGAAACAATGGAAAAGAAAATCGATGACCTTGAAAATCGAGGCAGACGGTTCAACTTAATTATATACGGACTGCCGGAGGAGGAAGAAGAAACTAATGAAAGTCTTGACCAAAGAGTGAACAAAATTATAGTACAAGATACCCTCGAACTAGAAGCTGTCGCCATTGAGCGAATTCACAGGCTAGGTAGACAGGAAAAAAACAAGACTAGGCCAGTAATTATGAAGTTGCTAGATCCGAGACAAAAAAGGCTAATACTGAAAACGGATTCAAACTAAAAGACACAAAATACGCTATCGGTGAAGATTTCCTGCCAGAGTTCGAGATGTTAGAAAGAAACTGTGGGCGAGCGCCAAACAAGAACGAGAAAGTAAGGAAAAGGTTGCGCTGTCCTTTGACAAACTGATCATAAGTAAGCGCGTTTATTTTTGGGACGAAGAAAAAAATAGAGTTCCTATGCAAAAAAAGGACACAGAATTCAGCCCTCGAGTGACTCGTCAGAAAACTCAGTTAAAGAACTGTACATCATAAATATAAATGCAGGAAGCATAGTGAACAAAACGCAGTCACTTGAAAGTCTCTTACTTTGTCATGAACCAGACGTAATTGGAATCACCGACACATGGCTTTCACCTGAAATTTCAAGTCACGAAATCGCTCCACCAAACTACTCCGTCATCAGAAAAGACCGTGGTTCACGAGGAGGGGGCGTGACAATACTGATTAGGAGGTAGCTACCTTTTGTTATTCTCCCTGAAGTTCCCTGCGCAGAAGCTGTTTTTTGCAAGATTATTTGTAAAGGTACAGACATAATTACCGGCTGCATTTATAGAAGTCCTTCTACCGGACATGAAGCCATAACTGCAATTCAAGAATTCCTTCAGTACCATTCTCGAAATTCACGAATTATTATCATGGGTGATTTCAACCTCCCCACATAAATTGGACAACAATGCAATATACATCAACAGCTTCAGAGGCCCTCATCGATTTAATGTTCAATTTTAATCTTCATCAAATTGTTTCAACATCCACACGTACACAAGGAACAACTGGTAATATCCTAGATTTGATACTAATCAGTGATCACTTTCCTGAAACCCGTGCTCAGGTTGACATCATAGAAGGTATCTCGGACCACACTATACCTACCTGCCGATTACCATTACAGAGCAGTATAATATATCAGAAAAGCATGCAGATCGTAACTAATTTTGCTAAAGCAGACGGCACTAGTATTGTAACACACCTAGCGCACGAATTCCAAACATTTTTCGACACTGCTTCGCGTGACACCACTGAAGCGAACACCTTGTGGGAGCAGTTTAGAAATACGGTAACCTACTGTGTAGGTGCATTCGTTCCGCGAAAAATAAAACGGTCAAAGAAAAACAACCCGTGGATTACAAGGGACGTCATTCATGCACAACGGCAAGTCAAGCGGCTCCGTAGATCAATTAAAGAAAAGGGGCAAAATGCTACCAAATCATTGAAACTAACCAGTGCAGTCGCAAGGCTAAAAGAAGTATCAAAGCATGCAAAGAAACAGTACTTCCCTATACTTCTCAAGAATAATCCTCATAGATTCTGGAAATATTTTCGCAAAGATAAAACAGCCACATCCAACCTGTCCATGGAGGAAAGACAGACGAAAGCTAACATGCACAACGATTTCTTTAAATCTGCTTTTACAAAAGATGATGGCATTCTCCCTAACAGTTCCTGCACATCTATGCCAGGTATTGGTCCTGTCCACATATCAGATGAAGTTGTTCTTAACTTGCTGCTAAACCAAGACCTAAAGAAAGCAAGTGGTCCAGACGATATCCCAAATCAGTTCCTTAAACGATATGCAGAATAGTGCAGTAAATATCTCGGTATCATTTTTCGCAAGTCTTTATCGACTTCGAAGATACCCGACGATTGGAAAAAAGCAAAGGTTCCACCCATTCATAAATCCGTAGATACAAACTCACCCTTTAACTATCGACCCAATTTCCCTCACCAGTACGTCGTGCAAAATCATGGAGCGCATTATAGCAAAACACTTAAAGCACTTTCTGGAGACGGAAAACCTATTATCACCCCATCAACATGGCTTTCGTCGTGTCTTATCAACTGTCACCCAACTAACAGAGGTTGTGCATGACCTAGCCCTTAGTATTGACGACTGCAGTCAAACGGATATAATACTACTAGACTTCTCTAAAGCATTTGACAGTGTAAGCCACAACAAACTAATAACAAAACTACGCATCATAATTGGAGATGGCTAAGTGTTCCACTGGATCACAGATTTTTTGACGAGCCGCTCACAATTTGTAACTTTCGAACAAGTTCAATCAAGACCAGTTCCCGTTACATCAGGAGTCCGCAGGGATCTGTCCTAGGACCAGTGTTGTTCTTAGTTTTCATCAGCGATATTGCCAACAATATTGAGTGTAACACAAAACTTTTCGCCGATGATTGCATTCTGTACAAAACGATAAAAAATCCTGAAGACCACTTTATGCTAAGCAGCTCTCTTAACACAATTTTTGAATGGTGTAAAACTTGGCAGACGACATTAACAATAAAAAATCCGTTTGCATGATAGTCACCAGGAAAACACAGCCATATAACTATGCCTACAGTATCAAGGAATCAACGCTTTCAAGGGTTTCTGAACATAAATACCTAGGGTTAACTTTAACTTCTGACCTAAGATGGGACGCACATATAGCCAATGTTACCTCTGCTGCCTTGCGAAAGCTGTTCTTTCTTAGAAGATGCCTACGTCTGGCCCCTCAAAACACCAAACTGTTTGCCTACACTACCCTCATAAGGCCAATTTTAATACGCAAGCACTGTTTGGTTCCCACAATCAATCACTAACATCACTCGGCTTGACAAGGTGCAACGAAAAGCTGTAAGCTTCATTCATAACAAATACAAACCCTCTGACTCACCTACCGATCTTGCCGCATCATCTGGCCTTCCATTACTATCATCTAGGGCAAAAGAATCCCGCCTGAAGTTTTTATATCAATTACTACACAACAACTACAGTATAGATGTGTTTAAATACGCATGCTTCTCACAGTCATGACAATCCCGGCACAAACATGCGCACACGCTAACTGAATACTCATGTCGAACAAACACTCTCAAGGATTCTTTCTTTCCTTTAGCCATCAGCGAATGGAATCGACTCGATCCATCGATTACCATGTCGGACTCACTATCTTCATTCACTTCAAGATTAGTAGAATGTAACAAGAATCAGTAATGTGCCAATAGTCCTACATCTTACCAGATGACTGCCCAACAATTACTTGCATCTCTTGATACTATGTTACTTTTAAGGATGATTACATTAATCTATTGCCACCCGTTACCTTTTTTTCGCTTTCTTCAAGTTCCTATTGTTAAATATTTCGAATACTAGCATGGTTGCTGGCATGAATGACTGCTGGTGTACTTGTTTTCTTTTTTGTTACAGTTCTGATTCTTAAAGGTATTCTTTTGTAACCTGCCTACTAGTAATGTAACACGTATCGTAAGAGTTGTCTTTTTGTTGATCTGCTTGTAATTTCTCTTTTGTGTTTTGGACATTATATTGTACTGGTTGCCCACCTGCTATGGTCTCTTACTGAGACTGGCAGTATTGTATATAAATAAACAAATAAATAAATAAATATCTTCGTTGCTTTTGAGCCAACTCCAACGCTACCGCTTCTGGGTCTTCTTCTTCTTCCATGGCGAAAGGTCAGACGACGGAGGCAGCGCGCGGCGGCGGCGACGGCTGCGGCAGCACCGGCCACCTGGGTTCCGCGTGACGTCACTTGTTTTTGCGCATGCGCAGTTGTGGCAAATCTGTAGTGTGGCTCACGCAAAGCCCGGTGTTGACGAGCTTAGTGAGCTTTTTGCTTCAAAACGCAGAAACGATAGGCCAACTTATACGTGGCTCCGATTGCGATGCAGCGGGGCGCCGCTGCAACGTGGCTTTGAGACATCGTACGTTCGTCTTTTGAAAGTCTGAAAAGTCCTGTAGCATTTTAGACTCAGATCTATCTTTACTTCTCTTCTTCCTACCCGCCGCTTCAATCGGGGACCTTGGACGGGCTTCATTCGCGTCACAGCTCGGGATGGGCTCTGTATAACGGCTCGCGCCGTAAAAATTGGCGCTTACGTTGGTATATTGCATGTGAATGTCATGCGAGGGCAAGATGTGCGACGGTCCCTGAATGGAATATTCCAGAAGAAGGCAAGCTTAGCAGCGTGTGGTAAAGAGTCATTTGGGCGGATAATGTAGCCGCAGCTGGCACAGGACAGGGAGCAGTACGAGGTCAATGGGGGAGGAATTTGTTCCGTACTCGGCGCACTTAGAGTGACGATGCATCGGTGCTGCGCAGGTACCCGAGTGCCAGCGCGCGAGACGTCAGCCTGCTGCTGGAGTGCCCCTCGGAGCCCGGCGCGGCGCGCCTCTCGTGCCTCCGCGCGGGCGCCCGCCGAAAGCGTGGTGCTGGCGACCAGCGGCGCCGGCCGCTACGTGGCACCGTCCCTGGTGCGCGCGCCGCGCTCGGCGTTGCGTGTCGCCGGCCGCCGATTCCTCGTGGGCGTCGCATCGGACGAGGGATCCACGCAGGCCGCCGCCCTCCTCGCCCAACAGGTACGTATACTAGCCATCGAAAGTACTCTGGCAACATGGCTTCCGTTCCAGGAATGTAGTGGAGCCTACATGGTACCCTAACTTTTGTTACCTGAGAAGGGCGTTTTTGTTTCACTTGCAAAGTCTTCTACTTCTTTTCTCTCAAAAGCGAACCATGTTGCCAAAACACTTTTTTTGAATACATTAGTATTCCAGTGGTGCTAGAAGTTTTTGCTGCTCAGACGGAGACAGCATCGACTGCGGTAGCAGAGTCCACGAATGCGTGAGAAAGCACAGGAAGTCCTCCTATAATAGATCACATGTTTCTGTTCTTCTGTCTTCTGACATCATGCTACGAAGCAGGTTAAAGGTTGTTCCAGAGGAAATGTGTTCGATAGGTGCCGACTTCAGCAATTTTTAGGTCACCACGGAACTGCAGCAAGCCAATCCAAGGCCTGCAAATACACTGGCCGAAAATGCCGAATCTCAAAGTTTCAGTTTCCCATCTCAGGCTCTTGTATCGCATGTGGAAAAGGCCAATCGTCATACCGCTGCAAAGCTTTCTAACGCTTATTTGTTAATTCTCAAAGCAGCCGGCACGCGGCTGTATCACTTTTAATATTAAAAATAACAGTTTATTTACAGTTAAGTGTACATGACCAAACCAATTAACCCTCGGTCCTCAGTCTCCAGTGGCTGCGAAGCAACTGACCAAGGCCACGGTCAGACCTGTGACACAGCGGAGAGTGCTAAGAATCTGTGGCTCTGGACAGGCCACCATTGCAATTTGAACCTGGCAACGTTCAACGCTAGAACATTGTCTATTGAGGCTAGCCTAGCAGTGCTGTTCGAAGAACTAGCGGGCATTAAATGGGATGTCATAAGGTTTAGTAAAGTTAGGAGGACAAGTATACAGTACAAAAGGACGGGCACATGTTGTGCTGTCGCGGATTAGCGGATAGACGAGCACTAGGTGTACACGGGATTTCTCATTAATCAGGATATCGCTGCCAATGTAGAGGAAACGTTCTATAGTATTAACGACAGGGTGGCGGCAGTCGTAATTAGGTACAAGCTGAAGGTTGGGCAGGCCTACGCGTCTGCATCCAGCCATGATGACCAGACCATTGAAAGTTTCTATGAAGACGTGGAATCGGCAATGAACAAAGTAAAATAACAGTACACTGTACTAATGGGCGACTTCAATGCAAAGGTAGGCAAGAAGCAGGCTGGCGACCAGGAGGTAGGCGGCTATGGAATGGGTTCTAAGAATAGCAGGGGAGAGCTATCAGTACAGTTTGCAGATAGAAATAACTTACGGATCATGAATGCCTTCTTCTGCAAACAATAGAACAGTAAGTGGATCTGGAAGAGCCCCAATGATGAGACTAAAAATGAAATTGACCTAATACTATTTGCTCAACCCGGCATCGTTCAGGATGTGGACGTCCTCGGAAAGTTGCGCTGTAGCCACCACATAATGATAAGGTCTCGAATTAGCTTAGACCTGAAGAGGAAAGGAAGAAGGTAGTGAAGAGGAAGTCCTTTAACGAGTTAGCGGTAAGAGGGAAGATAGATGAATTGGGGATATCGCTGAAGAACAGATATACAGCCTTAGCTGAGGAAGACGATCTTAATGTCCTCACAATGAAGGATAATCTGACAGCTGTGACTGCGGAGTGCCCAGTAGAAGTAGGCGGTGGGACGATTCGACAGGATACCGCAAGCTATCTCAGGAGACGAAAGATTACATTAAGAAACGCCAAAGCATGAGGGCGTCTAACCCTACAGACAGAATGGAACTAGCAGAGCTATCGAAGTTAATAAATAAGTGCAAGGCAGCCGACATAAAGAAGTTCGATATGGAGAGAATCTAGCATGTTTTAAAGTACGGATGCAGCCTGAAGGCGGTAAGGAGGGAGCTAGGCATAGGTAAAAATCAGATGTATGCTTTAAGAGACAAGGAGGGCAATGTCTTTAGCAATATGGATGAGATAGTTAAAGTAGCCTAAGAGTTCTACACGAATCTATACAGTAGGCAATTTAATCAGAGCGTCAGTGAAAGGGACAGTGGCGCACAGCAGTGCGTCATCCCACCAGTAACGAAAGAGGAAGTAAAGAAAGCTTTAGGACCAATGCAAAGTACAGAAGTAGTTAGAGAGGATCAAGTAACAGCAGATCTATTGATCTATTAAAGGACGGAGCGGAAATTGCGCAATAAAAACTGGGCACCCTCAATATGCCATGCCTTATTACCTCGACCGTGCCAGAAGCTTGGAGGAACGCAAAAAGTATCTTAATTCACACGAAAGGAGACCGCAAGGACTTGAAAAATCAGAGACCGATCACCTCACTGTGTGTTTCCTACAAAGTATTTACTGACGTAATCGTTAATAGAGTCAGTGCAATCTTAGACTTTAATCAACCAAATGATCAGGCAGGCTTTTGTAAAGCATACTCCATAAAAGATCATATGGACACTATCAATCAGGCGTTAGAGAAATGCGCAGAATATAACCAACCACTATATATAGCCCTCATTGATTACGAGAAAGCATTGCACTCAGTGGAAACCTCGAAATAGTACAGGCATTGCGGTGTAGAAGTGCCATATGTCGAAATACTGGGAGACATATATAGCAAATGCACAACAACGATATTCCTACATAAAGTCAGCAATAAATTTCCCGTAAGGAAGGGCGTCAGGCATGGAGATGCGATCGCGCCAATGCTATTCACCGCCTGTTTACAAGACGTATTCCGAGGCCTGAATTCAGAACAGCAGGGACAAGAGTTAATGATGAATACCTAAAGAATCTGCGATTAGATTATTATATTGCCTTGCTGAGTCACTCAGGAGATTAATTGCAAAGCATGATAAATTATTTAGACAGGCAGAGCAAAGCGGTGGGTCTTAAAATTAACATGCACAAAACCAAAGTAAAGTTCAACAGTCTAGCAAGGGAACCGCAATTCAGAATTGGAAGCGAGGTGCTGGAAGTGGTAAAGGAGTACGTCTACTGAGGGCAGTTAGTGACTGGTGATCCGGATCATGAGAGGGCAATAACTAGGATTGGAATGGAGTAGAGCGCATATGGTAGGTTCTTTCAGATCATGAATAGCAGTTAACCGATATCTCTCAAGGGAAAAGTGTACAACAGCTGTACTTTACCGGTACTCATCTAGAGGGCGGAAATCTGGAAGCTAACGACAAGGGTTCGACAAGGACAACGCAACGAGCCATGGAAAGAAAAATGATCGGTGTAACGTTAAGAGACCGGAAGCGGACAGAGTGGGTGAGAAAATAAACGCGGCTTAATGATATCCTAGTTTAAATCAAGAAGAAAAAATAGGCTTGGGCAGGGCATTTGATGCGAAGGCAAGATAACCGCTGGTCCTTCAGTTTAATGGAGTTGAATGCTGCCGCTGCTGCCGCCGCCGCTGCCGCCGCCGCCGCCGCCGCCGCCGGCTATGTGAATGTGCGCCGAATTTTTGTGACAGTCACCACCACGTGACAATATTGTTTCGACGAAGTGACAGTGGAAGACGAAGTGGCCTCTCGCGTGAAAGGACGAACGAAGGAGAGGAGGGTAATACAGCTCCCTTTTCATGTTGGTGCTGCCTGCTAGGAACTCTTTAATCTTACCCCCAACACTTCTAAATAAATTTAAATAGTATTTCCCCTTAACATCCTTGGTGGAGGTGCAGGGTAATCCGTGGGCTTTTGGCGTCCTCGAAGCGGCGGCATTCTTTTATGATGTCGGCGATATTATCGCATTTTTTGTAGATGAGCGGATTGAAGGCGTCGTCTGCGATGCTCTAGAGCACATGTCCGACTTTGTCAGCCCCGCTCATCTTTGTATCCACTGTGTAACACAGAGACAACACATCTTGAATTAAAGAGACGTAGGACTCCGTGGATTACTGCAGGTCGCGACTGGCAAGATCTCTTTTAGCGGCAAGCTGCCGGCCGAGTGGTTTGCCGAAAAGGTCGATAAGCTTCTGCTTGCAGTCAGCCCAACTGGTCAGTGTCTCTTCGTTGGTATCATACCACTTGAACGCCGTGCCCTTAAGGTAAAAACTATGTTCGCAAGTATGAAAGTTTGGTCCCAGCGGTTGTTAGCGCCGCACCGTTCATACCTGCGAAGCCAAGTCTCGACGTCGGCGTCATCGTCTCCAGAGAAGGGTCCAGGATCATGAGGGTGAGTGAGGATGACGGAGGACACCAACGCTGCCGAATCTTGGGGGGATGCTTCCGCCATTGTCGGTCGTGGTTGGCATCGTCCGCTACGTAGTTCTGTCTTGCCGCACCCTTGCCCTTGTTACCAGGAGCAGCGGAGGCTACAGCTCACTGCGTTCTTGCCAGACCTCAGGAATCCTCAACGCAACCTTGAACTGAAAGAACAGATAGAGTTCCGCATGCTACTAGGGAGAGAAATATGCCTGAGTACCCTGGCCAAGAGCTTTAGAAAGCACACGAACAGAACTCGCGACAAAAGGTTCCGAGCACTCATGAAGTGGAGCAGGGACCACCAGAACGACAGTCGGCACACATATATATGCCTTAGATAATTCGCAGCTACCAGTGATAAAGGGTTTCTAGCTGTCTACCGCCGCCCAGAGAATATTCAAAACGCGAACAAACTTAACAAGACCTCCAAGGCTTCTGCCATGTTGGCCGCAACGAAGCGGTTCTGGCGCTACAGGCGAGCACCCTCCCGCGCTCTGACATCTCACCTACGATTTCCTCCTTTCGTGTCTCTGCAGCGGTCTAAGGTCACCCCACTAACTTCTAGGAAGGCCTGCATCACCCATGTGTGTGGAATTGCTAGCGATTGCCTCATACACCTCCATTCCGCGATAAAAAAAAAATCAGTCGCATTTTCCTCTGTATTGCTGCACTTGCACCAGTGCGCGTGAGAGTGTGTTAATCGAGATCCAACTTACGAAATCAAGCGACGACCAGTGGTACGTGAGCTATCGGGGATGTTTTTCCTCGGCGAATGAGGAAACCAGTGTTAAAGCCAGAATTTAACACTCTGTCACGGAACTCCCCGGAGAACACTGGGATGAAATAATTGACTAGGCGACATGTGTACTCACACAGACGCACATTTAATGCACCATACATGACTTAAATACTAGCACACAAAACAAACAAAACTAGCACAAAACACTGACTATCTATACACACGACCCGGGAACACTGCTACCAGCATCTACTACTTGCGTTCTACTGTTAGCGGTCAGCGTTAGTGCTCACGGTTTGTTCGGTGCGGATGTGGCGTTGCATGGGTCCAGTAGCCGGCATAGAGGTGGCGTTCGACGCGCTCGGGCTGGCGTCGCTGGCGGCGCAGTTGGCTGCGTCGTACAAGCTCCCGGTCCAAGCGCCCATGGAGGTGATGCCGGTGATGTTGGTGGTGGGGGCACCACCCGGATGCGTGGTAACAGCGCTGGAGACACTCCTGGGGTAGCAGGTGGTAGCGTCCTCCGTTAACTCCCCGTAACGGGCTCAGGAACGGCAGGAAGTCCACGGTGCGAAGCCGTTCAACTCTAGATCACCGGAGCAGTAGGCGCCGTTGCTCTCTTCCAGCCGAGGTGTTCGTGACCCGCCGGAGCCTCTGCTTCTCTGTTCTTCCCCCCCCCCCCCCCTCCGTGCCTCGCTCACTTTCGCGCCTTTATAGCTAGTTAGTCCTCAGACGTTGCTGCCACATACCCACTGCGGGGGAGTGACCAAGACACAGGCGGTTATTTACTGGAGACTGCAAAGTTTTGACGGGAAAAGTAGTGGTAATATTATGTAGGCTGACAGATTGGAAGACGCAAGGACAAGGGTCCTGTTAACTTGGCGATCGAAGACGGGACAATGGCTTAATGTGCATAACAGTATGCAATGCCTGTAATGTTTCAATGTCGTACTGACTGAGAGCCGGAAAAAGAAATTAGAATGGGAGTCGCTGCGTTTCTTGAAGAAAATTTTGCATAGCAGAGCGCACACTCCTGTCGCTTCGTCCAAGCAAAGAAGCGCCAATGGAAAGAACAACCACGGAGGACACAGGCAAACCCAGTTGATGAAGTGGAATTTGCAAAAGACGCTTCCTCAGATGAGAGAAGCGGGGGCAGAACAGCAGGAAGTGATCTATTGTCTCAGGTTCGGTCCAAAAAGGGCACAATCGGGAAGCCGCCAGGCTAGATCTGTGAAGGTAGAAATTTAGGAGGGGAACCCGGAAACGCAAACGCGTGAAAGAGACCTCTATTCTGCGCGAGTGCCAGTCTTTGCTACTCCAAGTATGCAGAAGATGCTGATATTCGGGAGATGATGTAAGAGCCGAGGCACGGGACCAACTCTTCTCTTCGGAACTGTGCGCTGCCACACGTCACATGAGCGAACAAAGCGTCCTCTTCTTCTCTCCTACACCAATCACCTCTTCCCAACTCACTGAATACTTCTTCTTCATCTTTATTCTTGGGCTAATTCACGTCGTCCTTATCACCATTCTCGTCGACTTCTTCAAACCTTTTTCGTTCGTTCTTTTATTTCAGACTCCCTATTATATGTGACAAGTTCCCTCTCTTTCAAGAGCTTTTCTATGAGAAACTGCTCACGTCATCCTCATCTTCAAGCCTTCCAGCCAACCGACTATCTTCTGTGGCGATTCTGTACCCAGCACCAAACACACCGCAGATTTCCAGCGCACACCAAAAGCACACCACTAACACCGAACACCAAATTGCATTTTATTGACATTAATCACCACTGCCGTTTTCCATACGGCGTCCCTAATACACATGTAATGTTCACAACACACTCCAGTGTATAAGCACATAGAACAACTACAACAACAAAAAATCAACAACACCAAAAAGTACATTCCAGAGATAGCTAGAGTCGTTTAGTTGGCTCAATCTGTAGAGAGGTCTGATTTGCAACATATGACCTCCGTTTTGCCCGAACATCTGAAAACACCTCCCCCTTGATTTGGAGAAGAGCTGTGATCGTCTCTCTTTATTCAAATTGAGGTTCATTAGTGCCTTACTCCATCCTCCCCTTTTCTTCCCACTGCACGTGGTCATCTCGGCAACATCATCTGTCTCCTCGGTCACTACGAGCATGCTACCTTGGGGGCGCACCGCCGTACGGGACCACTTTCTTCATATTTCTTCAACATATTTACGTGGAAAACCTTGTTAGTGTCATCTATCAAGATCTCATATTCCGTGTCATTTTTCTTCTGCGTCAAGCGGTAAGGGCCCTTCCACTGCATAGTAACTTATTATGATCCGTGGGTAGCAGGATGAGAACCCTGTGGCCCGGATTCCGATTTCTGTGAGTGGCTTTCTTGTCAAAGTAACCCTTGTAGCGTTCGCGCGCCCATTCCAGGCCTTGATGTGCAAGCCTGAATGTTTCCTCCAACTTGTCCCGCCACTCAAGAACGCATGTGTATGTTGTCTTGAGATCTAATGCAATCTCCTTATTAGACCACAGCTCGTTGAGTATTGTTAAGTGGACCTCTAACGGTTCTCGCATACATCTCGAGGGCGAGAAATGAAGACTCATTTGCGCTACTTCGCGGTAAGCGAACGAAAGAGCTGGGAGATGTCTATCCCAATCAGTAGGTCTCTCCTGGCACACTTTCTGAATCATATTTTTGAGGGTGCCGTTGAACCGCTCTACAAGCCCATTACATTTAGGATGATATATCGTTGTTATTAACTACCTTACTGACAAAAGGCGGTAAACCTCTTTCATTCGTTCGGAAGTGCAGTTCGAGCCCCGGTCACTCAAAATTTCCATCTGGAGCCCATAACCTCAGAACATCTCCACAAGACAATCCGCCACTTGGATACTGTAAGTAGTCTTCAATGAAATAGCGTCAGGATAACAAGTGCCCACGTCAACCAGAGTAAGCACATATCTACTCCCTCTGGCAGAAACTGGAGATATTGGCCCCGCAATGTCAAGCGCCACTCGCTGAAACGGTGGGTCGATGGCTGGCATCTTGCCCAGAGGTACGGGACCAACTCTTCCCTTCGGAACTGTGCGCTGGCACACATCACAAGAGCGAACAAAGCGCGCAACGTCACTCTGAACACCCGGCCAAAAGAACTCCTCGGTGATCCTTGACACCGTTTTTTTAACACCCTGGTGTCCGGCCATAATGCCGTCATGACCTAAGCGCAACACTGTCTCTCGCATATCTCTCGGTAACACCAGCTGTTGGACCCGCCTTCCTGAACTAAATATGCATTCTTTGTGCAGAAGAACATTTACCAATTGATACTCGAATGACGTCCGACTCTTCTTTCTTTTCACCTTCTCCCCAACTCTTTCGAAGCAGGCCTTCAAGCTCGAGTCTTCTCTTTGCCTAATTGCCATTTCGCCCGGTGTTACGCTCAGGCACATCGTAACAGGAGTAGAGAGCGGACGCTGCGTTGCTCGGGCTGTTGCTTGAGCTCTTGTCTCCACTGCCGACGAGAAACTGGCAGCCCCCGTCTGAGCGGTCGCGGGCCTTTCCTCCTCTGGGTGTTTTTAAACGTAGAGCATCCTCCACTCGGGATCGGGGTCTTCGACACTTCTTGCACCCGTAATGTTTTCCAAGATGAGATCGTAGATGGGTTGGTCTACGCATTTTGCCACTACCTGTCTAGTATAATATGGCGTGGGTACTAAAATCTTGGCTTCAGGAAGGTACCTTACTGCGCTATCTACAAGAGTGACGGCCGACGCTTGTCCTGTAAGATCCTCGTCCTTCAACATGTTTCTCCGAACCAAAACTATGTTGGCTCCGCTGTCTCTAAGCACCAATATGGGACGGTCCCCTACTTGCCCAACCACCACCCGCATTGCTGCTTTCGACTTGGGTGTTCCACTCACCGCCTCAATCTCCAGCGGCGTTTGCTACCCTTTCAGCTGTGGAACTTCAGGTGGTGGGACAAGTTTTGCCCGAGGTTCGACAACGCATGCAGCTCGGTCCTGCACTCCTTATCGGCACTCATCCACATCCTCTCCTATTACAACCTTGACACACAACCTGTGTCTTTTGGGCAACGCTACTGGTCCGACAGTCAACTGCACGTTGTCCTACCTTGCCACAGAGGAAACACATTGCTGGTGCCTTAGATGCACCGTCATAGGATATTGATTTTGTCGCATATGTTTCTAGGACCTTTTGTGTTTCCTCCTTTGCCTTGCTCATATTTCTCAGCCCTTGAGCCTCGAGGAATTGGTCTGCAGTGTCGGCAAACTCTTCCAGTGAGCACAACTTTCAGGAAAAGCGCCAGTTTTGGACTGCAACAAGCTAAAAACAGCTCGGTCACCAGCTTGTCACGCACCCCTTCAAAACTCTTTTCCGTGTTTGACATATCAAGCCAACTGTCGAAATAGTTGTTCAGGCTGCACGAAAACTGCTTAGCGGTTTCAGAATCATCAGCTTTCGCAGTGTGAAATCTCTCACGAAAACCCTCTGCCGTAAGTCTGAATCTTTGGAGGAGTGCATTTTTGACTTTCTCGTAGTCCATGGATTCAGTAGCAGGCATCCTTCCAAACAAATTGGGTGCCTCCCCGACTAAACACATGTTTAATGTAGTGGCCCATTCACGCCGCTCCCAGCCTTCCCCCAAAGCTATCCGCTCGAATCGTTGAAGATATGCGTCCAGATTATCTTTTTTGTCATCAGAAAGAGCAATCTGCTTCCTTCTATCAGCTCCCGTTCTATCCTTCTTTTCTCCTGTACTTCTGCCATGTGAGCTCTTTTATCTTCTCGCTCTTCTGCCTCGCGAGCTCTTTTCTCGGCTTCGCGAGCGTCTGCGCGTGCTTGCGCCTTTTCCTCTCTCTGCCTATCTGCCTCCTCTCCCTGCCTCTTTGGTTCCTCTTTCTGCTTCTTTCCCTCCACGTCATACAGGTGCATTGCCTCTTCTTTGCTTAACCCTAGCTTGAGCGCCAGTTCTAAATTTTTTGCCAAATCCATACCTTCTGTCGACGAGAGATCGGAAAGATCCGAGAGAAAGCAAAAAGAAAAAAGGAAATGAATCCTGGCACAGGCTCGCCTCTTTGTCATGGATCTCCCCGGAGAACATTCGGACCGAAAGAATGGACTAGGCGACAGGTGCACCCACACAGGGGCACATTTAACACACCATACATGACACAAACAGTAGCACACAAAACGAACTAACAAAACTAACACAAAACACAAAAACTATAAATACACACGACCCGGGCACACTGCTACCAGCGTCTACTACTAGCGTTCTACTGTTAGGGGTCGGCGTTCGCGCTCACAGTTGGTTCGGAGCGGATGCAGCGTTGCATGGGTGCAGCAGCCGCCGTAGAGGTTGCGTTCGACGTGCTCGGGCTGGCGTCGCTGGCGGCGCAGTTGGCTGCGTCTTACAAGCTCCAGGTCCAAGCGCCCGTGTAGGTGATCGATGCCGGTGATTTTGGCGTTGAGGGAACCACCCGTATGCGTGGTAACAGCACTGGAGACACTCCTGGCTGTATCAGGTGGGAGCGTCCTCCGTTGACTCCCCGGAACGGGCTGAGGAACGACAGGAAGTCCACGTTGCGAAGCCGTTCAACTCGAGCTCACCGGAGCAGTAGCCGGCGTTGCTCTCTTCCAGCCAAAGCGTCCCTGACCTGTCGGAGCCTCCGCTTCTCTGTTCTCCCCGCGCCTCGCTCACCCTCGCGCTTTTATAGCCTTGGCGTTGTTGTTGTTGCCTTCGTGACATGGCACATGCCCACGGCGAGGGATTGGCCAGGGTTCAGTGGGGAGACCCCATTGAATAGTGTAAACTGGTCTCAAGCTAATGATTGCGCCTTGGGTGAAATTTCAGAGTAAGTAAAAAGTAAAGAAAAAAAACAAAATATCGAGAGAGAACAAACTGAATTAAATACTCAAACTCTCTTTTAGATGCTGAAATTTTGGCAGCAATTAGCAGGGCAATCTGCGGGTGGCTTTTATATAATTTTGGAGGTATTCGCAAACCTGATGCAAAAAAGCAAATCCCCTGGCGTTCGCGCCGAAAGACAGGAAGAGGGGAACCTACAAAGTGAGACCCAACTTCGTAACGGGAATTTCTAAGAGTGCTCTCCTATGATGTGCAAACCTCCGGCAAGAGAGTAGGAAATGCTCCAATGTCTCGACTTCACCACAAGCCGCACATAGGTTTGTGGGACTGAATCCGCATCTACATAAGTAAAGGTTTAAACGCTAGTCCATGGCGTTAGTCCACGTAATCCTTGTCGCCGTCCTCTTCTTCTCTTCTCCACCATTCATCTCTTCCCACCTCATCGAATACCTCTTCATCTTCTTTATTCTCCGGTTAATACATGTCATTTTTATCACCATCCCTCGTCATCTTCTTCAAACCTTTCTCGTTCATACTTTTATTTCAGACTCCCTATTACATGTGACACATTCACATTTTAAAGAAAGCAGGCTTCGGAGTAATGGGAACTTGTTTCGAATATCCGATGCTTGAAATTTATTCAAGAGGTGAATTTTTCTCACATATTCGCATTCATTCGAGAACTTAAAGTTCATACCGCAGACGGAGCCGTGAAATGGAATTCGAAAATTATCTATTGTATGGAACATTTGAAATTTTCAATATTGACACATTCCTCATAATTAGGTATAACAACCACCGTCTCTTCCAACGCAACTTCTAACAGGTTTCTTGAGCCAACAGATGTTCTTCGTGTTCCGCAGCGCGTCCCTTATGGGAGGCAACATGCAGTTGCACAAGCTTCTGACTGGCTGCAGAGGTTCTACCACGTGCGCCAGGCCAATGCACTGGTGATGGCTTACAAGGAACTGAGCCTGGTCACCTCCGGTGAAGAACCGAAGACTCCGTCTGGTGAGTGAAGGGGTGCTGCTCAGGAAGATGATGCATACTGCAGATTTATACAGCGCGAAAGACGGGGACATGAAACGACAACACAAGCGCTGAATGTACTAACCAAGGAACTTTAATGGGACGAACAAATTGTATACCTATGCCAAGCAACCACAATGGCAATAGAAAAGAACAGCAAAATGGTGTAAAGACTTTACATGTCGTAAAAGCTGCTAACTGCTTAATGAGTGAGCAAACCTCACGGTGTGCTAACGTGACAGATGCCTCGCTACCATTTTCGCCGCCTTCTCGTAAAAGATGCGTTGCCCCAATAATATATCGATTAATACAAATGGAATGAACTTCCAAAATGATCGCGGAGGGACATTTTATTCAGCCACAATACACGAGGAGCCCATGAAAAGGAAAAACTGACACCGCTGCTACTACTAAAGCCATATCTCTATACTTCAAAGACTTTTTTTTATATATTAGTGGCCTATATATATATATATATATATATATATATATATATATATATATATATATATATATATATATATATATATATATATATATATATATATATATATATATATATATATAGTACAAATACAGATTTAAATTATGCAGTTGTAGTTTTTTGTGCAAGTCTTCATGCGTGTCTAGCAAATCTTGCTATGAATTACTTACGATGCCAATCTGATCGGCAAGTGAATGCATAACAAGTATTCCTTTCTTGGTGGTTACGCCAAATCATTTCCAGTCAAATCCAATGGATACCTATTTCACGAATGCGGGGAATCACCGCGGCAGGGCTCCATCTCTCCGTTCCTGAAAGCCTTTCTTATCGGTATCTTTACAATCGTACTGTAGAGTTCGAAATGCGCACGCTATGCAGTGCCTGCAAATATTTTCAAACCCTTCTAGATGCACGTAATATTCATCCTCATTGTGCAATGCGTGCATTGCAGTACTAAAGTTTGCTGAATGCAGGCTGGATAAAGTGAATAATGCATTCATGCGGTGATCTAATTTGATTAATAACAGCGTGACAGTGAGTCCAAAGACTGATTAGGGAACTGACGCGTTGGGGATGACTCGGCACTCTTCTTCAGGGCTGACTGGATGTGGGCAAGAAAAGCACTTGTCAAACCCTGTTCAATTGCACAGTTCCGGAAAAGGGTACGTCGCCGTGTGAGTCACGGGAGTTGGGGTGCGAACAATGCGTGTTCATGGGTCGCCGGGGGCTGTACTTTGGACGATCACAAAATCCTTATCCTCCAAGGAAATGTCCACGTTCCAGTCATTTGATCTCATTCATATTTAGCGCTGTATAAGCTCCAACTCCAGCAGCACTAACAATTCAGGACAGAATGTCTCGAATTTACCGTTACAGGTCATGGCCTAAGTAACGGGTTCTTCTTATTGCAGTAAAGCTACTGCCTACATTCTCGCAAAAACACGATGTCAGAGGCCTGCTTTGTGGCGGGTTGCCCACCGAGTTGGGGGAAACCAGCCAAGTGCACATATACACACATACATACATATTCCCCGCCGTTGCAGGTCAAATAAGTATTAGTTGCGAGACGTTGCTGAGGAAGAGCAACCTAATTCTCACAAGCCCCATCGATGGCAGCACCTGCCATCGCACGGCAGTGGTGCGCCGCTTAACCGCTGCACCAGTGCACCAGAATGGTATGAGGACTCCCAGCAATGTATGAATGAAAAGTAGAGAATGACCAATTTCATATACATAGGCAGCAACCTAATACGCAATCTCTTTACACCCCTAAGGCGGAGCTTAAGTCTAATTTTGCCTCTCTTGGTATGAAGAATACCTGACCTTGAAAAACGACCCTCTAACCGAAACCGAAGTGAGAACCGAAGTCCTAGTGGCACTAGCGAATCTGGTGCATTAGGCTAGTTCACCAGATTTGCATTTGGCCTTACTACGCGAAACCACCCGTCGTGAATTTTTTTTTTTTTTGCCAGAACATGAGTTTGGTGTTCTTTTTTTTTCAGTCGAAGTGTCGCATCGGCATTCTATGCCTACAACTTTTGATCTCTCTCCCTACATAGAGCTTCAGGATGGCGATCGTCAAGACATAACAGGGTCGGAAAATGAAAATCCAAGAAGCCAGATAGCTAGAGGCAAATGTAAAAGAACGCACCTTCCGTCTTAAAGGGAAGCTGAAGCGCTTTCGGAAAAAAATGAGTTCTCTTAGGTCTTTTTATAGTTTTTAGTCCGCTGAAAAAGAATACATCATTCAAAAAGAGCGGAGATAAACGCAAAAAGTGTTTTTTTTTTTTTTCGAAGAAAACGCGCCCCACCGCCTCAGGCGCCGAGCGAACGCCGCTCTTGCCCGCGATTGGCCGGGACCGTCCTGACGTCATCCACGGTGATCTCCGGCCGCGACCGACGGCGTTGCTGCGCAGCGCGCCGCTTCAGCTAGCTTTTATGGACTACGTTTTGGAAATTATGATTAATTCAAGCAGTATTGAACAGTTTGTACTTTCGCCATACATGTTCGAGCCATCTGCAGCTTCAGAAAACGGCGGAACCAACGACGCCGCGGAGTGCGCCGGCAGCGAAAGTCAAGTCGCGACATTTTCACGTGTTGGAAATCACGACTGGATGGATGGGTGGATGGCAGCATTTATTTCCACGGGAAATAGAGACCCCTTACTACCCACCGGCCCGGCACGCAGGTCTGGCGGGCGGGGGCCAGTGCCTTTGTGACTAAAGGCTAACAAAGAGATTTTATCTCTTCGCAGCATCAGCCGCCAGGCGGATTGGCTTGTTTCTGCGGAGCGGGATCTTCGCTGCGCAGCAGGGCTTCCCAGCTTTCTCTGCTGTCAATATCTTCGTAGACTCCGGGGTAGTCGGCGCATTCCCATATTCTCTGCTTCCCGGTAACCGTGGAACCGCCGGACTGTCGGAACCTGGGCGAGCGCGCGCAAACCTACTCCGAAATCGTTGAGAACTACAGACTAAACAGAAAACTGGTGCCACCGCCTGATAAGAAGCTAAGTAATAGAGAAGCGACCACATGGCGGCACCTGCCAGCCGGAAATTTCGTTAACCCAGTATGGGCCTTTCACGTCCTACCAGGGTAACACGAAAACCAAATCTAGACTGATAAGTATGTTTTGCGTAGGTTCATGCGCGTGCATATCTTTTGTGTAGGTGCAAGTGGCAATAAACAGAAAGTAAATTGCTTCGAAACTTTTTTTTGTACAGCTGCTGCATAAAAGTCTTGCCACCAACTTCTTCTAACGCCTGTAAACATGATCTAATTCAGATCACCGGCAAGCTTACACGAGTCGCGCGAGGTAAAGCATATGTTTGTTCATTTATTTATAGTTACTTGCCTCTTGCCTAATTACTCCCGAAGGCCTTCTGGAACTGCAAAAGAACGCCACTCTAGATGAGTTGGAGTTGGTGCACTGCTGTACTGCAGCGCGAAGAGTCGAGGTGACAGGGAGGAAGCTCCCGTATGCGCTTTCCTTCTGTCGCATGTTCGGGCTACTGTTCAACCATGAAACCCCACTTACCCTGCACTTACCCCCCTACGTTGTTTTGTTTTTTTTCATTTGCATGCTGAATACGTTTTTGAACAATGATTACGGCTGCGTTTCGGAGCTCGCAGTGCTGCTCATCAAAACTGGTGCGCTGCGAGATATAGTTGCTGCTGTTGCGTATCGAGATAACCGGCAGGATTGCTTGTGACAGATATATGCGTACCGCGGCTCGATAACTTTGCCGTTCTGACTCAAGGGCAAATTTGCATGAATTCTGGCGCCATTCTCGATCGTCAGCCATGACCAAGCGCTCATGAATGCAAATGTTTGCTTTGCTCAAGTTTACTAGGCTTATATAATATGTTTTTTGTTCAGTTAGGTGCCGTTGCATGTGCTCCGCGCTGATGGAGGATCAAGAGAATTGCTTGTGCTGCCATGAGGTGCAAGCAATCAGGAAAAAGCCAAAAGGCACACAGTGCGCAACGAGCTCAAAAGAGTTCAAGACTGCGTGCCTCAAACACAATGCTGGAAGTGGCCTTAGCTCAGCATGGATGTGAACCAGCTGGAAAAGGCAAATAGTTTACATACAGGTAAGAAAGTTATATAACGAAAAGAGAAATATTGATGCACATATTTTGTGCAGGCTCTTTCGGCATGCTGAGTACAACCAGATTGTGTGGTTAACGTGGAAGAGGCTGGGGGAGAACAACCGGCGGATTCTACCAAGCTGGGGGCTGAGCGCTGTTCGAAAGAAATACCATGCCAAAACTGGTTAATATACAGGCTTGAAGCATTGCACGGAACGCCCGAACGAGAGAAAGCAAAACGGCACTGGCACATGATTACGTTGGTCTGTGGTTCGCCAAAGCGCGGGCCGCAGCGGAGCAAGCGCAGCCAGACAGGCCGGCCGACTCTCCGTGAATGGCGTCACTTCCGCCAGTTCTCCCTCTCTGCCAACCCTCCACCCGGCGCTTCCGGAAGCGACGAGGGCGTGCCGGACGCGGGTTTTGAACAAGCGATTGCAGCTCTGTTTGCGGATAGAATCGGGAAAAAATTTACACACATGATTTTCAAGGTCCTTTCTTCCCAACCACAGCGTTTCATGAGATTTGAAAACCGTTTCAGCTTCCCTGTAATCGAGACATGCCAACTAATTCCCCCACAGGAGTAAGTCTCACTTTTTCTTTGCTCGTACTGCAAATTGAAGGAGAAAAATGTGATACGCAGATCTTGTGTTGTCCGCTTTCTGCACCCGTATAATTCGCGCTCCTTGGCCAACAAAATTTATCCATCCCACCAGTTCACGTTTTTTTTTTGTGCAAAGACGGAGGATATCACGTGCCTATTTCAGTAATAATTAATAACTTATGCATTCGAGCAGCGTAACTCGGCACTCCTTAAAAGCGGGAGTGTAGGTTGGTAAATTACTCAAACCCCAAAACAATTGCTCAAACCTAATAGGACAGTAGGAAGACACAACAGATACGGCAGAACAAAGGTGAAAGAAGCAGTACATGAAAACCGAAAGACAGCATAAACAACACAGCCATAAAAATTAACGTCATCAATGCTCATGGAAACGGAAGAATAACGCATGCAAGAAATAGTGGGCTAAGCAATGATTAGATTATCTAAAATTTTAGCACTGGTGAGTAAAACGAAGACTGGCCTCTTACAACGGCGGTGCTATCAAATATTGCTTTTAATTTTGGCGGGATCATTGAAGGAGGCGCTTTTTATATTTCCTAGTTTATGAAAACATTGTTCCGACTTTATCGTGGACCCTAGTTTAAATAGGCTAGAGGCGGGGGGGTTTGGAGAAAAAGTTGCTGCAATTAGCAGGAAAAATCGATACTATGGAAGGCAGCACGCTTCCTATAAAGGATGATGCAAAAAAAACTTTCTTCAGATCTTGCTGCCACGTGTATCAAACTGCGGGACTGCCAAGATGATTTGGAAAGCAGGTGTAGAATGTACAATTTATTCTTCTATGGAATTCAGGATACCTTGAATGAATCATGGGCTGACTCTGAGCAGAAAGCGACGTCTTTCTGCTCGCAACAACTGAACGTCACAATTCTCCCTCAAGTCATTGAAAGGGCGCACAGAATTGTTAAATTTTCGCAAGTAAAACAGAGACCACTGATTGTAAAATTCTTATCGCTTTAAGACAAACAACGAGTGCTGTCGGTGGCCTCAAAGCTGAAAGAAACAAATGTTGCACTAAGTGAGGACTACACAAGAAAAGTGCGACTTGATAGGCAAAAGCTATCCCAGTTTGCTCACAAACGTGGGGGCAAACTCAACATTAACTTCAACAAGTTGAAAATGCGCACTCAAACTTTTGTATACAACCGTCAAACAGACACCGTGGATCTCTTTGCTTCGTAGCCATTACAGAATGCATCCTTCCGCAATATTAGAGGAACTAATGTTCTTGACCTAGTATCTATTACAGTAAATTGTCGCAGTATAAAAAATAAAACGATAGAATTCACTTCGCTCCTCGAAGCATCTAAGCCGCGTGTTGTTTTTGGAACGGAATCTTGGCTGGATGATGCAGTCAATGACAACGAAATCTTTCCGCGCAATTATGTCGTTTATAGACAAGACCGCAACGTGCACGGCGGTGGTGTATTTGTTCTTATCCAGTGACATTATACTTACCATGCCGATAGACATTGAAACCAAATTCTGTGAAACAGCGTAGTGTAAAATTCTTCTAAATAACGGCACCTCTCTTGCAGTTAGTTCATTTTACAGATCACCCGGTTCTAGCAGTCCCCAACCTCTGTTTGATTTGAGCAATATACTGTTAAGCTTACAAGCAACGTATGTAGTACTGGCTGATTATTTTAACCTGTCGAACATAGTTTAGTCCTCGTTAAAAATTGTACTTAACAATGCATTCCTACTGTACACTGTTTTTCCAGGAAATGATTGCTGCCCATGCTTTGCTGCAGTTTGTTAGCACGCCGACTCGGACGAGAGGTGCTACCGCAAATGTATTGGACTTATTTTTCTGTAATGACCGTGATCTTTTATCAAATGTTGTCACAATGCCCGGGATCAGTGATCATGATGTTGTTGTCGCTAAGTTATCCTGTACAGCCAAAACCTGCCGCATTTCAGAACCACGCAAGGTGTTCTTTTACGAAAAAGGCGACTACGCCTCACTGTCCGCTGAACTTGACGCATTTCTTCCCCACTTCGGCTCACATATCTCACGCCTTAATATTAATGGGTTATGGTATCGATTCAAAGCAAAACTAATATCGTTAACACAAACTTTCATCCCTTCGCGTGTCATTGCCGACAAGCGCCGTAACGATAAGCCATGGCTAACAAGAGAACTTCGCACGTGTATAAACAGAAAAAAAAAGATTTTTTCGTAGATATTGCCAGTCTCCTGACCTAAAGTTGCGTTCACAAATAAAAGAGCTCAGCTGGGTCGTTGCAAAAGAGGTGCACAGAGCACATAATACGCACCTTTCCAATCCAGGCGATAAACTTAAATCCAACCCAAACGAATTGTGGAAATACGTCAAAAAGAAGAAAAATATCAGGTCGGCTATTCTAAATGTTATTGACGGTACAAACTACAATGCCGATAAAAAAGCAAAAGCTGAAACTTATAATGCATTTTTTCAATCTGCTTTCTCACAACCTGCTACCGCAGTCGCCGCTTCGCAATGCGTTTCCAGCTTAACAAAAATGAATGAGGTATCATCTTCCGAATGTGGTATCGTTTCTTTACTGCATAAGATTTATGTACATTCTGCCCCTGGTCCAGATGGCATTTCAAATTTTGTCCTCAAGTACTGCGCGTTAGCTATTGCTCCATTTTTAGTACCACTCTTTGAAACTTCTCTTGAGCTAGAGGTTTTACCCTCTGACTGGAAAAATGCAAGCATTATTCCGATCCATAAGAGCGGTGACAAGAACGTAATATGTAACTACAGACCTATTTCATTAACAAGCATAGTGTGTAAAATACTAGAGCATGTCATTTACACAAACCTAATCAATCACCTGCAGAGTAAAAACTTCTTTTCACCAACGCAGCACTGTTTTAGGGCTGGGTTTTCTTGTGATACGCAATTAATTGAATTTACTCATGATATTACAGCCTCAATTAACTTAGGTACGCAGGTGGACTGTATATGTTTAAATTTTCCGAAGGCATTTGATTCCTTTTGTCATGCACTCCTGTTACACAAAATATCCCTTCTTAATATACCGGCCAATCTCTTAGCATGGATTCAAGCATACCTGTCTGAAAGAAAACAGTGCGTGGTTTGGGACGGTGAGTGCTCATCAAGTGTGTCTGTATTATCTGGTTTCCCACAGAGGTCAGTTTTGGGCCCTCTACTTTTCTTGATTTATATCAATGACCTTACTCACCGTTGTTGGTATTCAGGTGGCGTGACTGGGCCGGAGAAGAGACTAGAACGATCGGAGGACGAAAACTTGGAAAACTTTATACAATGACTATTTACATAATGTACATGTAGGGCAACTGAGAGTGCTTCTCACTAAGGGGGGGGGGGGGGGGGTCTCTTTTCTGGTACCAAACCAGCAGCTCGTTAAATACTCTTCGTATTCCCCAGATCCCAAGCTGGGGAATACAGTTCGAAGAATGAATTTGTCGTAATACACTTTAGACTTCGCAAGTCTTTCCAGTAGCTTCAGGACGTATTCCACTACACAGGGATCCTCTCCGTAACCCTCCCATGACTCCCTGAGCATGCGCAACGGGGTCCTCAAGTCACGCCCGTAAACTAGTTCAGCGGAGCTAAATCCTGTGCTTTCGTGGGCGACGGATCTCATTGCAAAAAGTGCTGCTGGAATGCAGCCTTCCCAATCTTCCTTATGCCCAAAACACAGAGACCTAAGTATCCGCTTTAGCACTGAGTGCATGCGCTCGAATGGATTTGACTCAGGGTGGTGAATGGAACTGCGGATTATTTTAATCCCACACCGTTCAAAGAAAGTTGTTGTCAAGCAGTTTGTAAACACGCTCCCGTTATCGCTTCGTATCTCTGCAGGGAACCACACGCGAGAGAAAATTGACGAAAGGGAGCCTAAAATACATGCGGAACTTAGCTCCTTCAAGGGAATGGCCTCGGGAAATTTGGTCGCCTCGCACAGTGAGGTCAGAATGTAGCGACAACCAGAGTTGGACGCTGGCAGTGGGCCGACAGTATCTATTACAAGACGCCGAAAGGGCTCTGTAATGATGGAAACTAGTGTAATGGGAGCTTTACATTTATCCGTCGGCTTGTCGACCCACTGGCAGGTGTCACAAGATCTAACAAGCTGTTCCACATCTTTCCAGCAGCGAGGCCAGTAATATTCGAGGGCTAATCTAGTTTTTGTTTTCTTTATACCCAGGAGGCCCGCCCATTTATTTCCGTGTGGGAGCTCTAGAAGCTGCCGCCGGTACTTCTCAGGCACCAGTAGTTGCTCATATGCGCGTCCCTTTGAGTCGCAGTATTTCCTGTACTGAAGGCCTGATCTCTCATGAAAGCTGATGTTCTTTCTGGCGACTCCATCTCTCACAATACTGCTTGGAGCTCTTAACGATGGGTCGCTTTTCTGCTCTGCAATTAGTGCTTTCCTATAAACCTTGGTCAACTCCTACCAACAAGTCGAAGCAGGTGTTAATGTCGAATCCTTCGCGTTGGTTCCTGTAGCCCCATTCTCTACGGAATCAGCAGTTCCTTGGATTTCATGAGCTACCGCTGGTTCAGGAACACCTTCATGGTCATGCTCACGCGGTTTAGACGGATCAGTTTTCCTGCAAGAATCCCCCGGCTGGTCGGGAGAATGGTTCGGTACCTGCTCATTTATCGGAGCGCAGTCGAGTTTCTTTGCGAGCTGTCGCGCTCGAGAACGTGTTCGCGCCATGCAAGCCAAGCCAGAGGTGAAAGAGAGACCTTTCTCTTTCAACAGCTGCTCGGATTTGTTCGAAAACAGGCAGGACAAGTGTGTCGGCAAGTTTGCGCTAACTGTCGTTTCTGTGTCTAGCCTGCCAAAAGTACCCTCTAGAGTCACCTTCGCTATAGGCAAGCATGCACTCTGTTCATCGGCGACCTGCTTAATCCAGGCGAATTCGCCGGTGTAGTCCGTGGAGGAAACACAGAATGGGTGAGCAACATCCATGGTAGTCCAGTAATATACTTTGTGGGGCTAGTTGGTTCATACTCAGACTTCTTTTATGCGCACAGAAATACGACACAAAAAGACAAGGTAGACAGGACGGAGCGCACCTTTCAAAGTTGCGCTCCGTCCTGTCTACCTTGTCTTTTTGTGTCGTATTTCTGTGCGCATAAAAGAAGTCTATCCATGGTAGCCTCTGAATCCCGCAGTGCTCTGAATTTCTTGCCATTTATCACCACGTTCCGCATGTATGGCTCCAGCAATTTAAGGTTTTCCTCCGACTCTCGCATGCACGCGAACGCCATCTTTTGCTGTTTGCAGTTCAATGAGATGTGACCCTCCTTGTTGCAATTATAGCAGACAATGGGCTTTCGCGCTTCAAACGCGCGAGCTCCAGGTGCCGGCTGTTTCGGCGAATCGGCAGATTTGGGTGACTCAATCTTTTTTTCGCTACCTCCTCCTTTTGATTCCGCATCCTCTGCTCGGTGATCCCGGCGTACTGGTGGCACCCTTCAGTCGAAGATTCTCTTTAAATAGGTTTCTCCCTTTCCTAACCTATTATCGTACCCTACCTTGCTTTCGAGGTTTCGGCGAACGTAATACTCGTCTGCGAGCTGTGCCGCTTTGTCTAGGCCTACATCTGTTAGCATACCTTGCAGCCATATCCTCATATCTTCTAGAATCGCGCTATAGTACTGCTCTAGTGCGATGGACTCCAGTACCTTGTCATGACTTCCGTGCACCTCAGCGGTCTTAAGCCACTCGTTTAAGTGTACTTTTAGCCGGTACACGAAGTCAGTATGAGACTCTCCGCCTTTCTTTGCCTGCCTGAATCGCTGCCTAAAGGCTTCAGCAGAAAGCCGATACTTCCTAAGCAGTGTGCTCTTTACGTTCTCGTAGTCATCACACTCTTCCTGTGAGAGGCGAGCCACCACTTCGGCCGCCTCGCACGGAAGGAGAGGAAGTAACTTCTCCGACCAAGCGCTCTTGTCGATGTGCACCTTCCCGCATGCACGTTCGAAATTTACCAAAAAGAGTGCAATGTCACCTCTTACGCGGTATGATGAGACGAGATCCTGCAATATCTGATTCCCTTCCTCCTCTACCGAAGCTACAGGGCTAAGACGCGCCATATTCCCTCCGTTCGACGCGATTTCGGGCTCCTTCATTTTTCGAGCATGTTCTCTCGCTTTTTTCTCTGGCTCACGGACCTCCGGTCTCTCTTGAGCCAACCGAAGCTCTTCTTTTTCTTTCTGCTCGCACAAATCCCGTCTCTCTTGAGCCAACCGAAGCTCTTCTTTTTGTTTCTTGCGTCCAACAATCGTTTCCAAAGTCTCGTCGACCTCCTCAGTAGTCACCTCCTCCTGCCGCATAACCTCGAGAATTTCTTTTTTTCTTTTCGAAGAACATAGCGAAATCCCCAGCTCCTGGCAAATTTCAAGCAGCTCCTGCACTTTTAACTTCTCCATCGTAAGTTCCACCATGCGTTAGCAAGCCCACTGAAACAAAAGCCCTAGCTTGAAGTGGACAAAAGTTTCCTTAAATCAATTTCCCCGACAACAAGAATCCGCACCTAGCATCTGCCTGTGCTAGTACGGTCTGACGAAATTAACAGAAAACATTGGGCACTCACCCTGCCAAGGTATAGCTGACGCCCGTCAGTCCCGCAGCTGCCGAGGTCCGTTGGAGCCGGTAACTTCACGTGGATGTCCCACAGCTGCCATCCAGTTGTTTGGATTCAGGTAGTGTGACTGGGCCGGAGAAGAGACGAGGACGATCGGAGGAAGAAAACTTGGAGAACTTGATACAAAGACTATTTACATAATGTACAAGTAGGGCAACTGAGAGTGCTTCTCAGTAAAGAGAGCCTCTTAGCAGTCGGGAACCTCTCCCAGCAAAGGGTATCTCTCCAGAGGGGGGCTCTCCTCTGGTAACAAACCAGCAGCTCGTTAAATACTCTTCGTATTCCCCAGATACCTAGCTGGGGAATACAGTTCGAAGAATGATGTCCAATCACACGATGGCACTGTTGGTACCACCCACGGCAGGGCGGTCCTGATGTTCTCTCGCAGCTCGGTCGAGGAAAAGGGAACAGGACCCGGTCACGTTGCCGTCGACGCGGCTTCCAGGTGGGCGCGCACGTGTGTCTGGACCGCGCCCATGTGGACCCGGAAGGCGCCTGCGTGACACAGGAATGCAGGCTGTCTCCTAGCAGGGGTTGAAAGGTCTTTTACTGATGACCGGAACGCGGAACCTCTGTAGAAGGCGCAGCACTCAGGCAAATGTTCAACCCCAGCGTGACTGAAGAGGGCAACACTGATCTCGTACTTCGTCGTCTGAGGACCGGGACGAACACGTGGGGATGCTATTATCGTCGCTGCTTCCGGCATTCCAGCCATGTCTCCCCCAGAGGGCTCACCCACCGTCTCGGTCGTCCTCATGGAATCTTCCCCACGTCCAAATTTGCCGAACTCAACAGCAGGAAGGAAGCGCGTGCACAACACCGTGCCACCAGCCGTGTTCGATTGTAAGCGGATGATTGCTGTATCTATCGCGAAATCACCAGTGCGGCGGACTGTCAACATTTACAGAACGACTTGGGCTCCAGTGTTCGTGTGGTGCTAGTCCTGTAAGATGTCCCTTAATTTATCCAAATGCAATCTCGTAAGGTTTACAACTAAAAAACAACCAATGCTTACCAATTATGTCATGGATAGAACTTGCCTGTCGGTTGCAAGCGAATACAAATATTTGGGGGATGTATTCTCTGCCAATTTGTCATGGAATGCTCATATACATACCTCTGAAGGCTAGTCGAATGTTAAATTTCCTGAGACGAAACATTAATCAGGCACGAACTAGCTAAAGGAAACATTATTTCTGTCGAATGTACGTCCCATTCTTGAGTACGCTTGCAGTACTTGGGATCCGTCAACCCAGTGCAACATTGCAAAACTTGAACGCGTGCAGGCACGTGCTGCTCGCTTTGTATCTGGTAATTATGACTTTTCGAAAAGATCTCGTGATCTTTCCAAAAACCTGGGGTGGCCGCTGCTTAAAACCAGAAGAAAATACCTGCGCTTGTCGCTCTTTTATATCTTTTACTCTAGAACAGGCATCGACAAAGATAGATATCTAAAGGAACCAACATATGTATCTGCACGAACGGACCGTTCCCGAAAAGTACGTGATTATGCTTGCCGGATAAACGTATTGTAAGGCGGGGGTTTATTTAAAAGAGCTGGGAGGAAGGAAGCAGCGGCGAGAACAATCCGAGGGCAACCAGGTCGGGCACAGACACACTTGGCGATAGCAATACGGCTGACGCGCAGGGCCATCTTCGTTTTCACGAGTTATCTGCTTTGTCTGGGTCATCTTCTTCACAATCACCCTAGGGGTGAAGAGGAGCCATCCTGGCGACTTACGGCGACTGCTATATGGAGGGGTTGTAGTAATGTTTGAGACGCTGGATGTGAACAGTCTCGCGGCCGTGGCGGCGGAGATCGGGCGCGTCCGCGGACGCTAAGCAGTTCACGAGGTGCACCGTGACGAAGAACAAAACGTTGCAAAAGGAAGGAGGCAACGTCTGTCGCTGTGGCAGACGGAAGAGCGGCGGTATCGGCATATCTCGTGAGATGATCAAACGCAACGATAGCCCAACGGTTGTCGGCCGAAGTGTACGGATGCGGGCCGTAGAAATCAATTCCGATACGGTCGAAAGGGCGTAGTGGGCAAGGGAGTGGCTGCAACTCTCCAGCAGAACGATGAGGAGATGGCTTGCGACGTTGACAGGCGAGACAGGTGCGTATGTATTTAAGTACGAAGGTGTACATGCCGCGCCATTAATAGCGCAGCCGGATGCGGGTGTATGTCTTGAAAACTCCCGCGTGACCTGATTGTGGGTCAGCGTGGAAATAGGCGCATATGTTCGTGCGCAGGTGGCGAGGAATAACGAGTAACCACTTGCGGCCGTCGGTGCTGTAGTTCCGGCGATAGAGGACGTTATCGCGAATCACGAAGTGGGAAGCATGGCGGCGGAGAGCACGGGATGGAGAAGCAGCCGTGGGGTTGGAGAGAAAGTCGAGAAAAGAAGCGATGCAGGGGTCAGTACGTTGCGCTGAGGGCATGTCGCTAATGTGAAGGGACGATGGGGAGACGTCAGAGGTGGAAAGGCTGGTGATCTCGGCTGGTAGTGGGCAGCGGGACAGGGCATCAGCGCCTTGATGCTTGCGGCCGGAACGATAGACCACGCGGATGTCATATTCTTGCAGACGAAGAGCCCACCTGGCAAGGCGGCCGGATGGGTCTTTCAAGGAAGAAAGCCAACAAAGCGCATGATGGTCCGTCACAACGTCAAAAGAGTGGCCATAGAGGTACGGGTGGAATTTGGCAAGGGCCCATACGATGGCAAAACACTCTTTTTCGCTTACGGAGTAATTAGTTTCAGCCTTCGTAAGTGTGCGGCTTGCGTAGGCAACAACGTATTCATCAAAACGACAGATGCGCTGGGCGAGTACGGCGCCCAGGCCGACACCACTGGCGTCCGTGTGGACCTCGGTAGGAGCGGTCGAGTCGAAATGGCGCAGTATGGGCGGCGCTGTGAGGAGGCGGCGCAGGGTGTTATACGCATCGTCGCACGCCGGAGACCACATCGATAAGTCGGAACTGCCGGACAGTTGTGTTAAAGGCGCAGCAATCGAAGCAAAATTGCGAATAAACCTCCGAATGTAAGAGCACAGACCTAAGAAGCTGCGCAAGTCTTTAATAGAAGTGGGTTTGGGAAAGTCTGTGACAGCGCGAAGTTTAGCTGGGTCGGGACGAACGCCTTGCTTAGAGACAACGTGTCCTAAAATTGTCAGCTGACGCGCAGCAAAACGACATTTCTTCAAGTTGAGCTGCAGGCCAGCGTCAGAAAGGCAGGTCAAAACGTGCTTCAGGCGGGATAGATGGGTTTCAAAGTCGGGAGAAAAGATGACAATGTCGTCGAGATAGCATAGACACATTGTCCACTTGAGTCCACGCAAAATGGTGTCCGTCATCCGTTCGAAGGTTGCAGGGTCATTACAAAGGCCGGATGGCATCACAGTAAATTCATACAATCCGTCGGGTGTCACAAAAGCAGTTTTGGGACGATCGGCCGCTTCCATGGGTACCTGCCAGTACCCAGAACGTAAATCGAGGAAGGAAAAGAGCTCCGCCCCTTGCAAACAGTCCAGAGCGTCATCTATGCGGGGGAGTGGATCCACATCCTTGCGCGTTATCTTATTAAGGCGGCGGTAATCGACACAGAAGCGTATGGAGCCATCTTTCTTTTTCACAAGGACGACAGGCGATGTCCAAGGGCTACTTGAGGGCTGAATGACGCCGTTTTGAAGCATTTGGTCGACTTGCTCTGTAATAGTCTGGCGCTCGGTTGGAGACACACGATAGGGGCGCTGCCGCAGCGGCGCGTGGGCACCAGTGTCGATGCGATGGGTGACGGTGGAAGTTCGGCCCAAGGAAGTTTGGTGAGCGTCGAAGGGGGAGCGAAATTGATGAAGGAGGTCGAGAAGGTGTGTTCTGTGCGGCGGGGGAAGATCGGCGTCGATGGAGCGCAAGAACAATTCGGTAGAAGAGCGATCTGGCGTAGAGGCAGGAGGGCTGAACGCGTTCATGGCGATGAGCGGTGTATCGTCGGTCTCCTCGCGGATGAGCAGAGATGCGATGGGCTGCACACTGCCGAGGCATTCACCAAGACGCAGAGCGGTAGGGCAGGAAAACGGGTTAGAAACCAAGAGCATCGAAAGGCCAGCGGACACAGCCAGTACGGCGTATGGCAGAGGGAGACACTTGTGGTGCAGACAAGTATGGCCTGGAGTAAAGAGGACAGTGTCGTCACCGATAGAGTCGCAAGACAAGTGTACAAGAACGGAAGAGCACGGGGGAATGTCGATGTCTTCGGCGGCGAGGGCTTTAACACAGGCAACAGAAGGAGTAGCGTCCAGAAAAGGATTGGGCAGAGAAGAGAACCCGACTTCCGCTCGAGCACAGTCGATGATAGCTTCATGGACGGAAAGGAAATCCCAGCCCAGAATAACAGGATGGGAACAGGGAGTAGAGGGAGTCCTGAATCACAATTCGAGCGGTACCCGCTGCGGACGGCTTGATGTGCTCAGCGCTGGCCGTACGAAGCGACAGTCCAGCAATCGGCGTCTTTACCTTCTTCAACGACCTACAAAACTTTTCGTCCATAACAGAAATCGCAGCACCGGTGTCCACAAGGGCCAAGACAGTAATGCCCTCGACAGAAATTTCGATCAGATTAGCAGGGGATATGTGAGGCCTTGGTAAGTTCGACGGGGACGCAGTTCTCGCCTCAGGAACTGCGGCACCTAGTTTTCCTCCTGAGGGAGATTGGGGCGACGTCGCATAGGAGAAACGGAGCGGCGCCTCGGTGAAGATGAATGGCGTCTAGAAAGGGCTGAACGGTCAGGAGAAAAAGGACGACTAGACGGCGGCTCAGCAGATCTGGAGTACTGACTCGTGGAAGGCCAGTACGTGGGAGCTGGAGGAGGTGGCGCGTAGACTGGGAGACGGCGGCGGCAAAGCCGGGCCACATGACCAGGCAAGCCGCAATTGTAGCAGATAGGCCGGTTGTCGATGGTGCACCAGGGATTGCTGACTCGCGGAGCCGGCCGAAGAGAAGGAGCCACCGCTCGCGCAGGTGTTGGAGGCAAAGCATAGGTAGGCGGTCGAGGTCTGGCGACGACGTCCGCGTATGTCAGCGGAGCGGCCATAGGGGGCGGCGTCTGGGCGACAACGTCCGCGTACGTCAGCGGAGCGGCAACAGGTGGTGGCGGATGGGCGGGCTGAAGAGCCTCGGCAACCTGCTCTTGGATGGCGTGTCGAAGGGCCGGAGCCAAATCTTTAGCTTGCCCTGTAGGGTTCGGCAGAAGAGAAAGCTGACGCGCCACTTCTTCCCGAATAAAATCTTTGATTTGTTGCAGCAGCGATGAGGTGTCAGGTGCTGGTGTCAGTCCAGCAAGCGACTCAACCTGTCGAGGGTGCTGTCGAGTCAGGAGCCTCTGCTTCCGCAGCTCCTCGAAGCTTTGGCAGAGAGTGACGACTTCAGCAACGCTGCGCAAGTGCGCGCTACCAGCATCTGAAAGGCGTCGTCGTCAACACCCTTCAAAATCTGCTTAATCTTGTCAGCTTCTGACATGTTGAGGTTGACACGCTTGCATAGGTCAATGACGTCTTCGATGTAACTGGTAAAGCTTTCGCCGACCTGCTGAGACCGTTCACGCAAGCGTTGTTCGGCGCGGAGTTTCCCAACAGCAGGACGACCAAACACTTCGGAGAAGGCTGTCTTGAAAGCAGACCAGGTGCGAATGTCCACCTCGTGGTTCCGATACCACAGGTTAGCCACGCCGGTGATATAAAAAATTACGTTATTTAGTTTGGTGGCATCGTCCCATTTGTTGTAAAGGCTCATCCTCTCGTAAGAACTGAGCCAATCTTCGACATCCTGCTCATCGGTCCCACTGAAGATGGCCGGGTCCCGTTGGCGAAGGGAGCCGGCGCAGGTAACAGCTGGGCCCACTTGCACGGCTTGATGTTGAACGTCGTGAGGCATCGCAGGTGGCGGGAGAGTACGGTTGCGCAATTCCAGGGCTGTTTCCCGACACCTCCACCAAATGTAAGGCGGGGGTTTATTTAAAAGAGATGAGAGGAAGGAAGCAGCGGCGAGAACAATCCGAGGGCAACCACGTCGGGCACAGACGCACGTGGCGATAGTAATACGGCTGACGCGCAGGGTTATCTTCGTTTTCACGAGTTATCTGCTTTGTCTGGGTCATGATCTTCTTCACAGTATTTAAGAACAGCTTCTTCCCTAAGACAATACATGAGTGGAATGTTTTGCCTGGAGAAATTGTTTCCGGGACCCCTTCGTCTTTTATCCAGGACCTGAAAAATATTCTTTTTTAATGGGTTTTAGCATTGCTTTTAACTTATTATGCCTGTTTTTCCACTTACAGTGCGATTAAGTGACGCAAATATCAAGACAACTACGTGTATACGTATCGTTTTATTTTTCACTGTTTGTTTCCTGCCTTTCAATTTGCAGCAGAATTTGTAATATATATCATCTGTGCACTCATGTTGTTTTTTCTTTTCCTCCCTACACTAACGCCCGCAAGGGCGCTGCAGGTACGTAAATAAATAAATACATATAATTTTGCTGAGTGGACGCGCATACCTGTTAATCAGGCGTGTTTCCGAAATGGGATGGGGAAATGAGCAACCCCTCAATTTCATGCCGAGAGAAATTGGGCCGGAGATTAATCACTTTCTTCAATAAAAAAAATATAACGTTGAGACAGTGACATCCTAAATTATGCTGATTTATTGTGAAGTAGGTGGAGCGTATTTGAAAGAATGCCGTGATTACATTGCAGAACGATTGAATTTTATTATAAGGAACACATTATTACCAAACGATATGCGTAACGTATTGCGTCCTTGCTAAAGATATCCTCCTTAAGTGCACTGATTTTCTTTACTGTTTTAATTGTAACACAGCTAAAAATTAAAATAAAATTTGTTTGGGGGAAAGGAAACGGCGCAGTATCTGTCTCACATCTCAGCGGACACACGAATCGCGCCGCAAGGGAAGGAATATACGAGGGACTGAGAGATTAAAAAAGGAAGAGGTGCCGTAATGGAGGGCTCCGGATTAATTTAGACCACCTGGGTTCTTTAACGTGCACCTGGAGGATACACAGCTAAGCTGCATTCAAAATTTGCGAAAATATAAAAAATACGTAAGGTACATTTAAAGTGCAGTAATTTTATTGCTACATTACAATGACAATTGTGGTGACACTCTTGTGAAACCTTAAATGTTTTGTAGTTTTTCCCGTTAGTTCCATCGTGTGTCTCTGTTTCCGTCCCGGTCGAAATTACGCGCCGCTTTTTTTTTTTTCAAATGGCGTATCAACCCGCCCAAGCAACTCTTCTAACCTGGTCCGCTCGACACAATGTTATTCCTTTTTCAAGGTCCAGCTGCACGCCGTAATGTCACAAAAGTTATTTCCCCGTAAACAGTGCAAACGTTCGCGAAAACAAATTGATGGAGATAATGTAATCCATATCATTTTTAACATAATAAACGAAACATCCTTCGAGCCCTCCCGACTTAGCCGTGAAGAATTTATCTAGGTGACTAGATTTGTTCCGCATATTTTCTTTCATCCTAATAAAGCGCATTTGTTCGTCTTGTGAAGTAAATATTAGAAAAAATCTAAACATGTGCTCTCTGTCGTAAACCCGACTGTTCTGATTTTGAAATTTACGCGCGATATTCGTTTGCACACAATAATTCTATTCCACCTCAACGCGCATCTATACCCAAAAAAATCTCACAGGTTGGTCACTGCGCACGGGAATGCTTAATTGCAGCTAATATGGAGTGTCTGCGTAGCAAAATTTCCAGTCTAATCAGTGTTTCGCTTGGGCTACCCCACCGCACGAGTGCATACTCGCGGTGCCATGCTTTGTTGCCGCATCTTGTACGCCATTCCTTCCTCCCGAGCGACCTAAATAGACGCACCTTTATGTAATTGTTTGGTCGCGTTTGTCTATTGGCGTTTGCCCAATCGAAAATAAAGGAAGACACACTGCCACAACGAACAACCCGCCAACGTGAGTACAAGAGTAAGAGTACATCTCAGGATGCAGTTAAGCATACAAATCAATGTAGAGGGCAATATCAAATTTGCATGAGGCAAATTCGCCCGTTGCACTGAAAAGAGCTTTAAGCTTACAAGTCCAAAAGCTATGTAAGGGCTGTAAATAAATTAAACAAAGCACGTGTTACCTGTTTCTGAGAAGTGTTCGCACACACACGAGAATCTGTGCGACGTTCAAGACAGCTGAAGACTGGAATGCAATAGCATTGGATTTCGTTGCTACTCCTGCATGGTTTGCTTCAGTTTCTTTGAAATTGTCGGTCCGTTAAGCACCATATTCGGACTGGCAGCCGCAGTAGCAAGTGCTGTGACGGAGCCGACTTTTGCATATATACCTTTTTTATTTCGGTTCTATATCTCGGTTTCTGTCTGGAAACAAGGTAGCTGACAATCAGGTGGGCGTGTTGTGATGACGACACATGGTCACGTGACCTCCCTCGACCAATCAGTGAATTTCGTCTTCAACATCGCGGGGTTTGGATGTAACGACATTTCTAATTCTATCTCAGTAATTATACTCAGGAAAACCTCCATAAAATAGCACATATAGCGTGAATCAATTTTCGATACAGCAGCTATGTCCTGGTGTCACTCTAAGACGCAGTCATATCCTCTTGCGCATGACAGGCAGCCATGATGCGGACTGGTGGGTGCGCCAGCTCATCGCAGACGTGCTGTTCGTCTGCCCGCTGATCCGCCTCGCGCTGGAGTTGGCCGCCGAGCGCCGGAACGATGTGTTCGGCTTCCTCTTTGACCACGTTCCGCGGGCCGGCCTCACCACGCGGCTCTCGGAGCTCGACTTCGTCTTCGGCCGAGTGCTGGAAAACTCGGCGGCCACTGCCGAAGAGTACCGCCTCTCGAGGATCCTCATTAACTTCTGGGCGGAATTCGCTAAGAAAGGGTGAGGGTTGACTCAAATCAGCTCCCTACCGCACACTTCGAGTGTAACCACAAGCGAGCTAGAAGATTGCTTTCATTTGGCACGTCATCAAGCTCAAAATGAGATTAGATTACGACGTTATGGCCGCGAATAAGCGCGGGTTGAGGCCTGAGACCTGAGGTTTACGACAGCCACGACAAGCTAAAATAAAAATATCCACACGCGCACATAATACAGCGGCCAAATAATGCAATCTAACGCCTTACGATTGGGTAAGCTCATGATCACAATGTCCGGAATGTCATCTATATCACGAAATTCACAAGGCTGCTGGCCCAAGACGAGAGGGTGCGCGTGGTGCATTTTTGAAGAATTGGTTCGGCTTACCGACCGATTCAGGCTAGTAATAACAACACGCTGTATGTCGGCACTGAAGTGGTCATGTGCCAGTAGCCGCCGAACAACGCCGAACACATCGGCGGTCATGTGCTGTTTGAGTGCACTGCAGGGTCCCGCTTTGCCCTCCGTGACGCCACCATGCCGCGCTCGCGGCCACTACTTCGGAGCATACCTCGCCTTAAAAGCCGTGGTGGGCCACCTGAGTTGCCCTTACGCTTAGGAAAGCTCCGGAAAAACAAATAGATCCACGCTCGATTAGAGCTTATGTTCCCTCAAGCAAGATTTTTTTTTCTTGCTGTGCAGCGGGACGTCAGCAGACACCAGGGGCCGTATTCTGTAAGCTGTCTATTTTCCATTGTCCATTTCAAATTCATTTGGTCCTCCGTCATATGTCAGATTTACCCGCTGCTTTCAAGCGCCTGTGCGAAGCTACCCACCATTAAGTGGTTTGTGACCGGACCTCACCATTGGCTGCATATCTTAGCCAACGGTAGCCACAAACTAAACACGAATGACACGAGATGGGAAGTATATCGGTGTTCGTCCGCTTTAAAACTACGCATCGCCAGACGCGAACATCGGTAAAACGGAGCACATGATATCAGTAACACCAAAGTAACACCAGCTAGAACTGACGGCGTGCTAACGAGGTCCACAATCGGTCATCAGCCGTCTCTTACGGAGGGTTGTAACAAAGGAACCGTAGCGCAACCAAGACGAACACAAGAAAGAGGAACACAGGACTAGCGCTAGTCCTGTGTGCCTCTTTCTTGTGTTCGTCTTGGTTGTGCTACTCTTCCTTTGCTACAAAATGCACCATCTAGCCCAACATAAAAGTTATTATAACGGAGGGTTATCGGACATTCCAAACCTTCCGAACAGTGTAGAAAAAGAAATCACCTTACTGCAACTGAGACGGAGCGAGGTCAAGCTGCTCCTGTTCGAAAGAATCCGCCAGTGGAACCGTGTAATATAATCTATTTCGCTTAGTTCCGGAACGAAGCAGAAAGTTTTGGTTTCGGTCGAGATGTAATCGACAGCGCGATGCAGCGATGGCGTAGAGGTAGAACATCCGCCTCACGTGCAAGAGGACCGGGGTTCAAATCCGGGTGCCGCGCAATTCTCCACCGTGTTTAAAAAAAAAAAATCTGCGTGTCGATGGAATTGCATAACCAGGCCTGGAGTGCGGCCTTATCTCGGTGACCAGAACCGACAACGCACTCTCTCACCAGAGCAGGATTTGGCCACCCTAGTATAGTACTTGGCCACAACCTTCTATGACCAAACCAATTAACCCTCGGCCCTCAGTCCCCAGCGGCTGCAGAGCAACTGACCACGGCGGCGGTCCGACCTGTGACGCAGCGGAGGGTGCTAAGAATCTCTGGCTCCGGACAGGCCGCCATTGGAATCTGAACCTGGCAACGTTTAACGCTAGAACTTTAGCTAGTGAGGCTAGCCTAGCAGTGCTGTTCGAGGAACTAGCGGGAATTAAATGGTATGTGATAGGGCTTACCGAAGTTATGAGGACAGGTGAGGCGTATACAGTACTAAAGGATGGACACATACTGTGCTATCGCGGGTTAGAGGATAGACGAGAACTAGGTGTGGGTTTCCTCATTAATAAGGATATAGCTGGCAACGTAGAGGAGCTCTACAGTATTAACGAGAGGGTAGCAGCTATAGTAATTAGGCTGAATAGGAGGTACAAGCTGAAAGTGGTGCAGGCATACGCACCCACATCCAGCCATGCTGACCAGACCGTTGACAGCTTCTATGAGGACGTAGAATCAGCAATGAATAGAGTAAAATCGCAGTACACTGTACTGATGGGCGACTTCAATGCGAAGGTGGGCAAGAAGCAGGCTGACGACCACGCGGTAGGTGACTATGGGATAGGCTCTAGAAATAGCAGGGGAGAGTTATTAGTCGAATTCGCGGATAGAAATTTACGGATCATGAATACCTTCTTCCGCAAACGAGAAAACAGGAAGTGGACCTGGAAGAGCCCCAATGGTGAGATTAAAAATGAAATCGACTTCATACTATGCGCTAAACCTGGCATCATTCAGGATGTGGCCGTCCTCGGAAGGGTGCGTTGCAGCGACCATAGAATGGTAAGGTCTAGAATTAGCTTAGACTTGAAGAGGGAACGAAAGAAGCTAGCGAAGAAGAAGACCATTAACGAGTTAGCCGTAAGAGGGAAAGCACAGGAGTTTAGGATAGCGCTGCAAAACAGATACTCGGCTTTAACTGAGGAAGATGATCTTGATGTTCATTCAATGCACGATAACATGACATCAATAATTACGGAGTGCGCAGTAGAAGTAGGCGGTAGGACAGTTCGAAAAGATACCGGGAAGCTATCTCAGGTGACGAAAGATCTGATTAAGAAGCGCCAAAACATGAAGGCATCTAACACTACCGATAGAATAGAACTAACGGAGCTATCAAAGTTAATAAATAAGCGCAAGGTAGCCGACATAAGGAAGTTTAATATAGAGAGAATCGAGCATGCTATAAAGAACGGAGGTAGCCTAAAAACAGTGAAGAGGAAACTAGGCATATGTAAAAACCAGATGTATGCAATAAGAGACAAGCAGGGCAATGTCATTAGCAATATGGATAAGATAGTTAACGTAGCCGAAGAGTTCTACACAGACCTGTACAATAGCCAATGTAATCAGAGCGCTAATGAGAAAGACAGCAGTGCACAGCAATGCGTAATCCCGCCAGTAACGAAATATGAAGTAAAGAAAGCCTTAGAAGCAGTGAAAAGGGGAAAAGCAGCTGGGGAGGATCAGGTAACAGCAGATCTGTTGAAGGATGGAGGGGACATCGTGCTAGAAAAACTAGCCACCCTGTATACGCATTGCCTTATGACCTCGACTGTACCAGAAGCTTGGAAGAAAGCAAACATTATCTTAATTCATAAGAAGGGAGACGCCAAGGACTTGAAAAATTACAGGCCGATCAGCTTACTATCCGTTGCCTACAAAGTATTTACTAAGGTAATCGCTAATAGAGTCAGGGCAACGTTAGACTTTAATCAACCAAATGATCAGGCAGGCTTTCGTAAAGGATATTCCACAATATATCATATTCACACTATCAATCAGATGTTAGAGAAATGCACAGAATATGACCAACCTCTATATATAGCTTTCATTGGTTACGAGAAAGCATTCGACTCAGTGGAAACCTCAGCAGTCATACAGGCATTGCGTAATCAGGGGGTAGAAGAGTAGAAGAGCCTTATGTCAAAATACTGGAAGATATATATAGCAACTGCACAGCTACTATAGTCCTCCATAAAGTCAGCAATAAAATTCCAATTAGGAAGGGCGTCAGGCAAGGAGACACGATCTCGCCAATGCTGTTCACCGCATGTTTGGAGGAGGTATTTCGAGGCCTGAATTGGGAACAGTTGGGAATAAGAATAAATAGAGAATACCTAAATAATCTGAGATTTGCTGATGACATTGCCTTGCTGAGTCACTCAGGAGGTGAACTGCAAATAATGATCCAGGAGTTAGACAGGCAGAGCAGATCGATGGGTCTAAAAATTAACATGCAGAAAACCAAGGTAATGTTCAACAGCCTAGCAAGGGAACAACAGTTCACAATTGGCAACGAGAGCCTAGAAATTGTGCCGGAATACGTCTACTTAGGGCAGGTAGTAACAGCTGATCCGGATCATGACAGGAAGATAACTAGAAGAATAAGAATGGGGTGGAGCGCATATGGCAAATTCTCGCAGATCATGAGTGGCAGTTTACCAATTTCCCTCAAGAGGAAAGTGTACAACAGCATAATCTTACCGGTACTCACCTACGGGGCAGAAACGTGGAGGCTAACGAAAAGAGTTCAGCTTAAGTTAAGGACAACGCAGCGAGCCATGGAAAGAAAAATGATAGGTGTAACGTTAAGAGATCGGAAGCGGGCAGAGTGGGTGAGGGAACAAACACGGGTTAATGACATCCTAGTCGAAATCAAGAGAAATAAATGAGCTTGGGCAGGGCATGTAATGCGAAGGCAAGATAACCGCTGGTCTTTAAGGGTAACGGAGTGGGTTCCAAGAGAAAGTAAGCGTAGCAGGGGGCGGCAGAAGGTTAGATGGGCGGATGAGATTAAGAAGTTTGCAGGCAAAAGGTGGATGCAGCTGGCAAAGGATAGGGTTAATTGGAGAGACATGGGTGTGCAGTGGGTGTAGTAAGGCTGATGATGATGTAATCGACAGCAGGAGGTGCAAGGGATCAGAAGACGGCGAGAGAGTCGTGAGCAGCGCTGGATTAAGGGGGGGGGGGGGGTTGGCGCTAAGGGGGCTGCAACCCAGGGCTTCACCGCGGACAGTAGGAGAAGGGGGCCCATTTATTCTAACCTGCTTAGTACATGGAACCATGGGCAATAGAACTTCGAGTGACATGTACGAAGCGAGAAAACCAGAACGAGCAGACGGGGCCCCCCGGCTAATGTAACAGCATGCCTTTAGCTTGATCATTTGGGGCGAGCTTGTCGAGCTGCAAAAACAGGAATCCCCCGCCACCCCGTCGGGGCCCTCTTTCTTACGAAGCGAGGTCCGTTTGCTTGGAAGTTTTCGTGGTTTCCTGTCAGTCTGTCTGTCCAGTGCTGCCTGGAGAGGAGGGGCAAGGGGGAAACACCTAAAACATGTAATGTGGGATGAGGACCTAAATCTCCCTTGCCCCTCGTCACCACCAAGCCGCCCTCCAGCTCTCAAATAGTTCCGCCGCTGTCCTTCACCTAGAAAGGATGTGCTGCAGTACCCAACAGTGCCTCCCATTCGACTTTCCTTTACCGTGATGGTAATTTGGGCGGGGGAGAATGAGTACGTTATCAGATGATGAGTCTGATGGCAGAGTCTAGGCACGAAAGGAAAGAAGACGTCTCACGTGCTTTTGTCCGCGTCCCGTGGGACATGGAAAGTTCACTGTTCGGGCTAGGGTTGTGGAAGAGTGAAGGGAGAAGTTGGAGAGCTGGACACAAAGGCCTGTTTCCAGGGCCCATTCCTGCCTAGTGGCTGCGCACCCTCGCGCGCGCTCGACGGAAGAAGTGGGTCAGACTGGCCACCGAACTTTCCAGAAGGAAGTAGAAAAATATGACTCAGAGGCGACGGAAGGCGCGTAACTTCGCCCGCGCTAGGAGTCGCCCTCTCCCCTTCGTTCTCGCGCTCGGCGTGGACGGGGCGAAAGAAAAATCGAGAACCTCCCAGAACAGACGATTTCTCCTAGCCAATAGGAAGACGAGACCGGAACGGGAGAAGGAGTGAGTTTGTACGAAGAAGGAGGTAATTTGTACAAGGAACTCTATGCTTATTTGAACGCCTGCTTTGCCGCTAGTAACAGACAGACGCGGCGCGCGTCTATGAAAGGAAGTTGATCGCGGGCTCAGATTCAGCCCTGAGCCGCCGGTTAAGTTTGCATAAGCCCGCCCGCTGAAGAGCTCCCGGGGGACGCACTACTCTCGGCCAGCCACGGACCATCGAGGCAGCATGCGCCAGTCATCGGGACGACCACCGTTGGACACCTGCGGTCGCGTAGGACTTACGAAGTGGCCGGTGCGGTGAACAATTATCATCCGTTCATGCGAAAATGCTCAGTCGGAAGCGTCAAAGTGGTGCGTCTAAACGTAAAGCGAAGTTAGAAAGAGAAGAGCGTGAAAGAAGCTACCAAAGATGCAAAAGTACCTACTGAATGTAGCTTCCGCCAAGCAGTATGGTCGCTCTACCCAATGTCCGTGTCAAACTACCAGTAGTACCGACTGTGCTTCTGTAGAGGATTTCATGCGAACTCTATCACCTCGGTTTCCTGGCAAGAAGCAAGGTTTGACTTATCTTGATTGTCTGGATCCTGTGAAAACGGTGCCAACCTCGTTCGTCCATATTTCTGAGTAAAAGACGCTAGCCGAGCCCTGTCCTGTCCCTGAGTCAGCAACATCTATGCTACTCGGCCGAGCCCCTGCAGCAGATCTCCAGGTGTCTGGTTCGCCACTTCCGATTTCAACTACTGCTGAACAACAAGTGCAAAACTTCCCCGATGAGCCTCCTTCTACTGACCAGCGCAAGGACACAACACTGCAAGAAGCGACTCACTTGTTTCCTGTTAGTTTGGCTTCAATTAATCATGTTCCCACCACAAAGGGTGCCTCGAGAGGACGAATGAGACGGCTTCTCGTTGCGGCAACAGAGAATTACAGACACCCCCGCAGCAAGAGGTACGTTGGGAGATTCTCCGAAGTGACCCTGCTAAGTGGCCGAACGTTATTACTGACAGCTTTCGGAGTGTATGCCTTGAGAAAGGGCCATTGTATTTTAAAAATCGGGCAGAAAACTTTCCGTCTTCCGAAAGGCAATACAAAACTCAGAAACGCTATGTCACCTCATCTTTTCGTGCGAAAGGCTGTAAATGGGGAGGCGTGCGAGCGACACTGGTTAATGTACTCGGAGTGCAAAGGTTCCGTTTATTGTTTCATGTGCAGACTATTTTCGATTTCAAGCTGCCCCAGTGGTTTCACCACGCGCGGCTTTTCTGATTGGAAAAGAGCAGAAGAAAAGGTTTGCTCACATGAAAATATCGTCGAGCACGGGAACTGCGTGGCAGCATGGCTCGCCCGCTCTAACTCAAGCAGCACAATTGGCAAGGAGCTGGTTAAGCATTTTGTCACTGAGACCGCTTACTGGGCTGGTGAAGCGTGTAGTCGTTGTAGTTAAGCTTCTAGATGAGCGCAATCTAGCGTTTGGGGGCAGTGAGGAGATTTTTGGTTCACCGAGAAATGGCAATTTTATGGGAGTGCTTGAGGCCATTGCGAAGTTTGATTCCTTTCTAGAGGAACACATCAAACGCTACGGGAGCAAAGGAAAAGGAAAGATCGTATCTGTCAAAAACCATTTGTGATGAATTTATCGAGCATATGGCAAAGGCTGTCAAGGAACGTCTCGTTGACGAAGTGAAACGCGCAAAATACCTCTATTTAATTGTTGATTCGATTCCAGACCTCACTGACGTTGATCAGCTGTCAGTTGTACGATACTATTTAAATCGGAAAGTGTACGAACGCTTTCTTGGAATTGTTCCAATAGAATCGCATACCGACTTGTATCCTTTAGATACCGAGATGTCTCTCTTGACGACGAATGGCATCTAAATTGATGATTGTAGGGGCCAAGCTTATGACAATGTGATAATATGTCAGTAAAATGCAAAAGGACTGCAAGTTCAAATGAAACACTCGAACGAATCGGCAGTCTACGTCCCGTGTGCTGGTCATTCACTGAACTTAGTTGGCGCGTGTAGCGTTGACAGTTGCCTTGAGGCAGTCAAATTATTCACTGTAATTCAGAGACTGTATGTGTTCTTTGCTGCCTCACCTAAGCGATGGAGGTATATTTTGGACAGCATAGTCGGAACTGGCAAGCAGCTTGCATTGAAAAGTGTCTGTGAGACCAGGTGGTCAAAACACGCTGAATCATGAAAGGACATTCTGAAAAAATTCAATGCAGTCTTGTGTTGCCTTGAAGCTGTATCAAAGAACGAGGAAGAAAACGGTGACACTAGGAACGAAGCGCACTCTCTCTTCAAGAAAATGACGAAACTAGAGACTGCATTCATGGCGCTTTTCTGGAGTGAAATCTTGAAGCGCTTTGACAAAACGAGCGTAGCACTTTAGAAGCCAGGCCTAGACGTTTCAACTGCTGTAGACCTGCTGAGCTCTCTAGAAGGCTTTGTTAATTCTTTGCAACCTCTCTTTGATACCTTCGTAGAGAGAGCACGCACGCTAAGTACCAATCAATGCTATCAGGATGAGGGCAAACGCATCGTTTTGAGTAAGCACCCTGAGAGAAAAAGCGATAATGCGCTACAAGGTATAAAAAAGTTTATCGTAGAGACCTACAATGTTGTACTTGACAGCCTATGCTCTGCTTGGCGAGTGCGAAAGGCTGCCTTCACAGAACTCTGCGAAAGGTTCGGATTCTCAAAATTGCTGACAGAAGTTGGCAGCGAGGCCTCTCTGGAATAGCAGGCTGAGAAGTTGGTGAAAACCTACAAAAATATTTTGGAGCCAGCATGTTGCACTTACATCGTTCAGTTTGCGAACTTCCTGCACAACTTTGTGTGCCAGGCAACGAGTCCTTTGGGAATAATGAAGTTGCTGCACGAAAGAAAGCTTATTGATGTGTTTCCGTACCTTTCTATTGCTTTGCGAACGTACTTAATCATACCCGTAGCAAACTATGAGACCGAACGATCGTTTTCCAAATTGCCGCTGATAAAAAAATCGCCTTCGTTCGAGCTTCCTTTACGACAAGGTGAACTTCCTTGTTATCATATCCATTGAAAGTGACCTCCTCCGCGATCTATCCTTCGAACAGACTATATCTAATTTCGCCAAAGCGAAGGCGCGAAAAATGCAATTTTGAAAGAGGACTGTTTGCGCCATACATGAATAGTTCCAATAAGTTCGTTGTGTCGCCTCCCAACCTCTACGTTGCGAAAGAAACGCCGAGCAGTGTAATTCAAGATAAGCAAATCTTCGTTGTTCGTCTCTTGTTTGTTTTTCTTGTGAAATCTAGCGTGCTTATAAAGAGCAGTAATTTTGTTGTTTTTGATAGTGCTACGTTTATTGGGTGTCGTCGTTGCTTGTCTTACATTTAACGAAATTATTTTCAAATAATGTTTTTTTGTAATTAAAGTTCGGTAATATTCATCTGTATTCTGGCGCATTTTTTGGTGTTTTTATTGCCTCAAGTATTGCATATATATAATGCATATTTATAGAGTAACGTGTATATCGATTGCTGCAGTCTGATGCTTGAATTTAAAAAGAATGATTTGGATACAAACATGCGTTACCTCACGGGATTAAACATAGTGATGCATACAAAGCCTAGCTTCAGGAGAATCGACGTTTGAGCTTTGTCGTCTTTTGTACATTCTTGTTCGTTTTCAGTGCACTAAACTTTTCCTTAAAGCCTAGCTTTTGCTGAAAACAAAATGCAGATTAATCACAAAGTGAACTGATCATTGCAGCAGTGGCGATAGCGAAGTGTTCAACGCCTAATTATCGCTTATTCTTGTGCACATTACCGCCCACCAGTCAAAATCAACTCCCGCCCACCGCCGCGTCATCCGCGAAACGACCGGCACACGTGGATTTGGCTGAAGCTGCGCATTTCCACCTTCCGGCTGCACTCCTCCAGGCCTTCCGGTGCTCTTCGCTTATAAACTCGGGACGGCATCAACGGACCATCATAGCAGCAGTGGCGACAGGGAAGTGTTCAACGTCTAAATCATCGCTTATTCTTGTGCAGATTACCGCCCACCAGTCGAAATCAACTCTCCCCCCCCCCCCCTCCCCACTGCCGCATCATCCGCGAAACGGTCGGCACACGTGGATTCTGCTGCAGCTGCGCATTCCCACATTCCGGCTGCAGTCCTGCAGGCCTTCCGGTGCTCCCCGCTTTTAAACTCGGGACGGCATCAACGGACCGTCAGAGCGGCAGTGGCGACAGCGAAGTGTTCAACGTCTAAGTCATCGCTTATTCTTGTGCAGATTACCGCCCACCAGTCGAAATCAACTCCCGCCCACCGCCGCATCATCCGCGAAATGGTCGGCACACGTGGATTCTGCTACAGCTGCGCACTCCCATCTTCCGGCTGTACTCCTTCAGGCCTTCCGGTGCTCCCTGCTTATAAACCCGGGACGGCATCAACGGATCATCATAGCGGCAGTGGCGACAGCGAAGTGTTCAACGTCTAAATCATAGCTTATTCTTGTGCAGATTATCGCCCACCAGTCGAAATCAACTCCCGCCCACCGCCCCATCATCCGCGAAATGGTCGGCAGACGTGGATTCTGCTGCAGCGGCGCACTCCCACCCTCCGGCTGCACTCCTTCAGGCTTTCCGGTGCTCCCTGCTTATAAACCCGGGACGGCATCAACCGGCCATCATAGCGGCAGTGGCTACAGCGAAGTGTTCCGTTTACTGTTTCATGTGAAACTATTTTCGATTTCAAGCAACCCCAGTACTTCCACCACGCACTGCTTTTCTGATTGGAGAAAAAGCAGAAGAAAAGGTTTGCGCACATGAAAATAGCGTCGAGCACCGGAACTGCGTGGCAGCATGGCTCGTCCGCTCTAACTCTAGCAGCACAATTGATAAGGAGCTAGTTAAGCATCTTGTCACTGTGACTGTTTACTGGACAGAGGAGTTGAAGTGCGTAGTCGTTGTAGTTAAGCTTCTAGCTTAGCGCAACCTAGCGTTTACGGGCAGTGAGAAGATTTTTGGTCCACCGAGAAATGGCAATTATATGAGAGTGTTTGAGGCCATTGCCAAATTTCATCCCTTACTAGAGGAGCACATCAAACGCTTCGGGAACAAAGCAAAAGGTAACCCATCGTATCTGTCCAAAACCATTTCTGATGAATTTATCAAACATATGGCAAAGCTGTCAAGGAACGTCTCGTTGACGAAGTGAAATGCGCAAAATACTTCTCCTTAATTGTTTATTCGACTCCAGACCTTACTCACGTTGATCAGCTGTCCGTCGTGTTACGATACTATTTAAATTGGAAAGTGTACGAACGCTTTCTTGGATTTGCTCCAATCGAATCGCATACCGGCTTGCATCTTTTCGATACCGTGATGTCCCCCTTGATGACCAATGGCATCTAATCTGATGATTGTAGGGGCCAAGGTTATGATAATGCGAGTGATATTTCAAGAAAATACAAAGGACTGCATGCTCAAATCAAACACCTGAACGAATTCACAGACTACGTCCCGTGTGCTGGTCATTCACTGAACTTAGTTGGCACGTGTAGTGCTGACATTTGCCTTGAGGCAGTCAAATTTTTCACTGTAATTCAGAGACTGTATGTGTTCTTTCCTGCCTCACCTAAGCGATGGAGGTATCTTTTAGACAGGATGAGCGGAACTGGCCAGCAGCTTGTTTTGAAAAGTCTCTGAGACCAGGTGGTCAAGACACCTTGAATCATGTAAGGCCATTCTGAAAAATTTCAATGCAGTCTTGTGTTGCCTTGAAGCTGTATCAAAGAACGAGGAAGAAAACGGTGACACAAGGAACGAAGCGCACTCTCTATTCAAGAAACTGACGAAACTAGAGACTGCATTCATGGCGATTTTCTGTAGTGAAATCTTGGAGCGCTTTGACAAAACGAGCGTAGCACTTCAGAAAGCAGACCTAGACATTTCAACTGCTGTAGACCTGCTGAGCTCTCTAGAAGGCTTTGTTAGTTCTTTGCGACCTCTCTTTGATACCTTCGAAGAGAGAGCACGCCCGCTAAGTACCGATCAATGTTATCAGGATGAGGACAAACTCATCGTTTTGAGTAAGCACCCGGACTTGAAAATGGATAGTGCTCAACAAGGCAGAAAAATGTTTATCGTAGAGACCTACAAAGTTGTACTTGCCAGTCTAGGCTCTGCTTTGCGAGTGCAACGGGCTGCCTACAGTGAACTCTGCGAAAGGTTCGGATTCTTAAAATCGCTGACAGAAGTTTGGAGCGAGGCCTCTCTGGCACAGCACGCTGAGAATTTGATAAAAACATACAAAAATATCTGAAGCCAGCATTTTCCGCTGAAATCGTTCAGTTTGCGAACTTTCTGCACAACTCTGTGTGCCAGGACACGAGTCCATTGGGAATGATGAAGTTGCTGCACGAAAGAAAGCTTACTGATGTATTTCTGAACCTTTCTATTGCTTTGCGAATGTACTTAAGCATACCCGTGGCAAACTGTGGGACCGAACGATCCTTTTCCAAGTTGTTGCTGATAAAAAATCGCCTTCGATCGAGCCTCCTTGACGACAAACTGTACTCGCTTGCTATGATGTCCATTGAAAGTTACCTCCTCCGCGATCTATCCTTCGAACAGACTATATCGGATTTCGCCAAAACGAAGGCGCGAAAGATGCCATTTTAAAAGAGGACTGTTTGCGCTATTCAATTCTATTCAATTCAATTTATTTCCTAGAAAATTCTAGCTGGCTGTCTGGACTAAAAGCTGTAGGTATACAGCCGGCAGCCGTTACTTGGAACAGGGGCAGACTGAGCTCAAAATCGTCACATGCACGGAAAAAAAGGAGCAGATACAGTTGAAAATCTTCACATACACAAAATAAAAAAGCGAACACACAGTCAGGTTACAGTTTTCACGGAAACAGGACCGCCAGAAAAAACAAAATCATCATTAATGAAAATTAATGAAAGCGTCCTCGTCTTCGTCGGCTGCCCAGTGACACAACAACGTCGTCATCGCTTCGCGACTGCGTACCGTAACACTACCCCTCCCCCCCTCCGCCCCGCGGGAGATGGCACAGACCCGGGGAGGCCTAGGGGATGGGTGAGAGTGGTAGGGTTTAAGACGGGCGACGTGCATAAGCTTTGTGGAGGGGGCCACGGAAGGAGAGTGGGAGTGCAGCGGCCTGAGTTCATAGGTCACATCGCTCAGTTGCCTCAAGACACGGCAAGGACAGATGTAGCGAGGCAGGGGCTTCTCACACTGTCCCACACGGCGTGCAGGGAGCCAGAGGAGGACCAGGGAGCCGGGAGGGTAATGGACGTCACGATGATGAAGGTCGTAACGAAGTTTTTGAGCGGTCTGAGAAGCGTGGAGACGATGCCTAGCGATTTGGCGGGCGGCGTCAGCATGGGCAATGGCGTCACAAGCATAACTGCTAGTAGAAATGTCAGAAGGCAGTAAGCCCTCAATAGGTAGCAACGAGTCGCGGCCAAGAAGCACGTAGAAGGGGGAGTACCCGGTGGTATCATGGCGTGAGGAATTGTAGGTGAACGTCACGAAGGGTAAACTGACGTCCCAGACACGATGGTGGTCGGAGACATACATGGACAGCAAGTCCGTCAGGGTGCGTTTAGGTCGCTCAGTAAGGCCGTTAGTTTGGGGATGGTAGGCCGTGGTGATCTTGGGACGGGTGGAGCAGTAGCGGAGAAGGTCGTGGACCACTTTATAAACAAACCAGGGGCCTCGGTCTGTAAACAGATGACGAGGAGCGCCATGAAGCCAGACGACGTCATGGAGGAGAAAATCGGCGACATCGGAGGCACAGCTGGTCGGGATAGCGCGCGTGATAGCGTACCGGGTAGTGTAATCGGTTGCAATGGCATTCCACTTGTTCCCGGAAGTTGATGTGGGAAAAGGCCCGAGCAGATCGAGACCAACATGGAAAAATAGCTAAGTCGGAATGTCGATAGGCTGAAGCGGGCCACTAGGTGGGAGCGGGGGCATTTTCCGGCGCTGACATTGATCGCAGGCAGCAACGTAACCGCGGACATAGCGGTAAAGGCCAGGCCAGAAGAACCGCCGGCGCACGCTGTCGTATGTGCGGGACACACTGAGGTGCCCTGCAGTAGGTGAGTCATGAAGCTGGGCAAGGACTGTGGGGCGGAGATGCGTCGGGACGACGAGCAAGAAAGAGGTCGGCGCCATCAGGGTGCGTATTGCGACGGTAGAGAATATCGTGATGCAGCACCGATAGGCTCAGGTCTGGGTCGGAAGTGCCGCTTCGGAGGCGGTCGATTATAGGGCGCAGAGATGGATCACGGCGCTGCTCGTCGTTAATGTGTAGAAAGTCCGAGATGGACCAAACACAGCCGTCGGTATCATGGTTGTGGGAATCAGAAAGATCGACAGGATGGCGGGACAAACAGCCAGCGTCTTGGTGCAACTGGCCGGACTTGTAAACAACAGTAAATGCGTATTCCTGCAAGCGCAAGGCCCAGCGACCCAGTCGGCGTGTGAGGTCTAAGAGTGGAGAGCCAACACAAGGCATGGTGGTCCGTAACGACGCAGAAGGGCCGACCCAAACAAGTAAGGGAGAAATTTTGTTAATGCCCAAACAAGTGCAAGACACTCCCGCTCAGTGATGGAATAGTTACGTTCAGAGGGAGATAGCAGGCGGCTGGCGTAAGCAATGACATGATAGTGGTCATGCTGGCGCTGCGCAAGAATGGCCCCATTGCCATGGCCGCTGGCGTCGGTGCGAAGTTCCGTAGGCGCAGAAGGGTGGAAATGGGCTAGCACAGGAGGAGCAATGAGCGCCGCAACAAGTGCGGTGAAGGCGCTAGCTTGTTCAAGGCCCCAGGAGAAAGGCACATCTTTCTTCAGGAGGGAGGTAAGGGTACGGGCCGTGTCGGCGAAGTTCGGGAGAAACCGGCGAAAATACGAGCAGAGCCCGAGCAAACTGCGCACATCGCTCGAGGAACGGGCGGTGGAGAAATCGCGGATGGCACGAAGTTTGTCAGGGTCGGGCTTGACACCAGAAGCATCGACCAAGTGCCCGAGGACCTTGATTTGGCGCTGGCCGTAGCTGCACTTCTTCGAGTTGAGTTGGAGGCCGGCGCGGCGGAAGACGGAAAGGATAGCAGAAAGGCGGTGTAGGTGGCTTTCGAAAGTGGGAGAGAAAACGACCACGCCATCCAGGTAGCACAAGCACGTCGTCCATTTGAATCCACGCAGCAGCGAGTCCATGATACGCTCAAAGGTGGCAGGAGCGTTGCAGAGGCCTAAAGGCATGACTTTAAATTGGTACAAGCCATCGGGAGTGACAAAGGCTGTCTTCTCACGATTCCGTGCGTCAACAGCAATTTGCCAGTAGCCGGAATGGAGGTCAATAGAAGGAAAATAGCTGGCACCGTGTAGGCAGTTGAGGGCGTCATCAATTCTCGGAAGAGGATAAACGTCTTTCTTTGTTTTTTGATTAAGATGGCGATAGTCGACACACAAGCGCCAACTGCCATCTTTCTTTTTGATCAACACAACATGGGAAGCCCACGGACTGCTAGAAGGCTCGATAATGTTGTTCGCCAGCATCTTGTCCACCTCTGTCTGGATGACAAGGCGCTCAGGAAGAGAGACACGACAGGGCCTTCTGTGTATGGGGCTGGCATCACCCGTATTTATGTGATGCGTCACGACGGTAGTTTGGCCGAGAGGACGATTCCAAAAATCGAAGACGTCATTGGAGGAAACTAACAGGGTGGAGAGCGCGTTGGCGTGGTCAGGTGGCATATCCGCCGCGATCATTGCAGAAATAAGGTCCGGACGTGAAGCTGCCGAGCGGGGATCAGGGAGATTAGTCTGAGGCTCAGCTGCGAGAGCAGAAACTGTGCATTCGGCCAAAGTAAATAGTTCAGCGAGTGCGATTCCGCAGGGTAAAACTTGAGTAGAGAGGCTGAAGTTGAGAATCGGAAGGTAGGTGCGGTTACCGATGACGGTCAGGACGATGCGCAGAAGGATGACATTTCGCTGAAGGACAACGTCCTTGATTGGGTAAGTGATGTAGGCACCATCAGGAACGGGGGGGGGGTCCATCAGGAACACAGAGAAGTGCTCTGTGTTCCTTTGCTGGACAATGATGTATCTCTCTGTGGTCTGACACTGTGTTTGAACCAACTGTGCCTGTGACTTTATCTGTGCTGACATTTTCTGTGACTTAATCTGTGCTTCTGACTGTCTGTAGTGTCTGGAACAACTGTGCCAGGGACTTTATCTGTGCTGACATTATCTGTGTTTCTGACTGTCTGTCGTGCCTGGACCAACGGTGCCTGTGACTTCATATGTGCTGACATTCTCTGGAACATTACCTGTGCTTCTGTCTCTTCTGCGCCTTTGGGGTTTTATGTTGTTGTTTTTTTTGTTTGTTTGTTGTTTCTATGTTTATGCTTTTCTCTTTAAATTAAGTTTTTTTAGCGTTTAGCTTCTTTTCTTTTTTTATTGGCTTTAAGCCCGGTAAAGCGTTGCTGGTACGGGCTCCCTCTCTCTTTCATTTATGTCTTTTTTTTCTGAGAGGACCAATAAAAAGGTAAAGAGGGACATTGGAACATAGACTGCAGACTCGCGCGGCAGGCGAGTAAATTCAGCTGCACGTAAGCGGGGCGCCTTGGAATCGGCGCTTTCAGGGCAGAGCGGCAGGTCCAAATGAAGAAGGCCAGTGGAGCAATCAATTAGCGCCGCGTGGGTTGTTAAAAAGTCGATGCCGAGGATCACATCGTGGGGGCAGTGGTCGAGCACAGTGAACAGGACGTTGTAGTACGCCCGGCAATGAAAACACGCGCAGATCACATTCCAACGACGGCAGCAGCACCGCCGTCGGCGACACGAACGGCTGAGGAAACGGCGGGTGTCACAACCTTCTTCAAACGACGACGAAAGGATGAGCTCAAGACAGAAATTTGAGCGCCAGTGTAAATCAGAGCCTTAACTGGCGCACCGTCCACGCAGATATCGAGAAGGTTGCGGCGAGGGGCGGTGGTCAGGATAGGATTTTCGGGCCGGGTCATCAATACAGCGACACTTCCGGGAGCTGCATTGGTAAATTTTCCGAATGAGAGCCATTGAAGGACGGAGAAGACAGGCGTTGAAGTTGCGGCGAACGGGAGCGACGGATCTGAGGTGAAGGCGAGCGGCTGTACCTGCATGCGCAGGGTCGGAGTGTCGTTGGCGATTGAGAACTCGGGACGGAGAGACATCTGGCGCGGTCCGTAATCAGCACGACGATCATAATCAGAACAAGGTCCGTAGTCCATACAACGATCATAATTAGAGTTAGAGTGAGGTGGGGAAAACTAACGGCTGCGGCATTGGCGGGAAATGTGATCGACACGCGAGCAGATGAAGCAGATAGGCCGGCCGTCTAAGGTTCTCCAGTCCGCAGGATTCCGGTAGCGATAATGCGGTGGGATGGCCGGAGTCGGTGAAGCAGCGGCAATCAGTGGAGCGCTGGTTGGTGTACAGGGCGACGCAGAGGGTAGGCCAGAATTGAGACCCACGTTCGCGAACTCCTGGCGAACAACGGCCTGGATCAGAGCAATCGTAGCGTCAGGCGGCTGAGGGGTGAAGGCGATGGGAGTCATAGCCTCCAGTTCCCTCCGTACAATTCTGGTTAATTTGGCAGGATGGGACGGCTGTTGCAGTGTTGGCAGATCTTCGCAGAAGGATGTCGCCGCCGTGTTCGTAAGGCGGTCGAAACGGGGAGCAATGCGGCGGTGTTTGGCTCGCTCAAACTGCCGGCATACCTGGAGGACAGAGTCGACTGTTGCGCAGTCTTTGCAGAGTAGCAAGTGTTACGTTTCGCCTACGACGCGCGGTATAGCCGGCGCGGATGCAACGGACGCCGGGGCTTCGTTCAAAGTGGCGGTCATTTTGGGCCCGTTCAGTGCTGCCGTAACGCCTCCCGCCAAGCGCGTCCAGGCAGGTTTCAATGCCACGTGTCGTCGTGTGTGCGTGTGTGTGGTGTGCATGTTGGTGCCCACGCTTGTCAAAGCGCGGCAGCCGGGGAGAGGAGCTCCCCAACTGGGAGGCGAGGAGGTCTGACCGGCGCCGGCCCGGCGGACGCGTCACTTCACGTCTCAACATGTCCGTGCGTCGCCGTCAAGTGCGACTCATCCCGAGCCGTTCCTTCTTGCTCCGTGGGTATAAATGCAGGTGCCCGGACGCCAAAGAGAGACTTCGATTTCTTCCTTCGAGTAACGTGGTCGCCCTGACCGGCTGCTCTTTTGCGATGCCAGAATAAACAAGTTGTTCTGTTGTCAGTCGACTCATCCTTTGCCGGGACCTTCGGATGTTTCCAGCTGTGCCCCAGGCCGCCAGGCCAACGCTATCCTTGGGGCTTGCAACCCATTTGCAACAACTGGTTGCCAGCGGTGAGATCCCGAGAACGGAGGCCAGCAGCGAAGATATGCGGTGAACTGTTTGCTGAGCAGCACAACGACCATCTGGGAGCAGTGCAACGAGCCCTGTGTGATGACTGGTTGCCTGCAGCGGAACGACTGCGCTGAATTCTTGGCTGCGAGGTTTGGTGAGTGCGGGACTTTCTTCTTCTGAGTTTTGCCAGGCTTTTGTTAGTGTCAGAAACAGAGCTGGGAATTGTGGTTGTCGTTGCTGCCGGGTTAGTTTGCGGCAAGACAATAGTAGGCAGTAGAGAAAGCAGCATTCGGAACAGCCATGGATTTGAAGTCGTTGCGCAAACCGAAATTGCTGGAGCTTGCAAGAGAGTTGGGTCTGGATGTCTCAGACAAACTCAGAAAACCAGAACTGCTAAGGGCTATTCTTGAGTTGGAGGCTGAGGATGACGAGCTGTCGGAATGCCTTGAGACCATTGAGGAGAGGGAGCAAAAAGAGAAAGACGAGCGCGAACGTAAAGAACAAAAAGAAAAAGGGAAAGACGTGCGCGAACGTAAAGAGCAAAAAGAGGAGCGCGAACGTAAAGAGCAAAAAGAGAAAGACGAGCGCGAACGTAAAGAACAAAAAGATAAAGAGAAAGAAGAGCGCGACCGTCAACACGCTTTGGAAATGAAGCGTGTCGAGGTAGAGATGGAACGCGCTCGTAATGGAAGTCAGGCACACGGTGCAGGAGAACGGGTATCGTTCAAAATGACTGACCTGATGCGGCCGTTTAAGCTTGGAGAGGACATTGGTTTGTTCCTGGTTAACTTTGAGCGAACGTGCGAGAAGCAGGGGTTCTCTCGGGAAACGCGGCCACAGCGCTTGCTCACTTTGTTACCCGGCGAGGCGGCCGACTTAGTCGCTCGTTTGAAGAGAGAGGAGGCAGATGATTTCGACCAAGTGAAATCGAGTCTGCTAAAAAAGTACAGGCTGTCAGCGGAGGCGTTCCGTCGGAAGTTTCGGGAAAATTAAAAATTGCAGAAGTGAGTCATATAGAGAGCTTATGTCAAACATGCAGGAGTGGCTCAAAGAAGAGAAAGCGTTTGGTGACCACGAGAAAATTCTGCAGTGTTTCGGGCTAGAACGGTTTTATAGTCGGTTACCTGAGAACGTGCGGTACTGGGTCTTGGATAGGCCAGACGTTAGTACAGTGGCTAAAGCCGCCGAGCTAGCCGAGGAGTTTGTGACGCGTCGGGCTCGCGGAGCTAAGGACGGTCAAAAGGGTGAATTTGGCTCCAAGTCTGAGAGGCCGAAGTTCACACCCATGAGAGCAAGGGGGGACACACGTAGTGCGGATGCGAGTGAAAGCAGTCCGACCGAACGTAAGGAGACGGCGGCAGCCGAAGCCGAACGCAGAAAGCGGTTCGAGACGAGGCAAGCGCGCGTGTGTTATACGTGCCAGAAGCCGGGTCACTTTTCGGCGCAGTGTCCAGAAACAAAAACAAAAGTCGTGTTTTTGTCATTATGCAGCACTGACGAGAACATGAAGCTTCTCGAGCCTTACATGCGAGACTTCCTCGTGAACGGGAAAGAGTGCCGAGTGCTTCGTGATTCTGCAGCTACAATATATGTAGTTCACCCCTCTTACGTAGAACCCGATATGTTCACGGGCGAGTGCGCATGGATCAAGCAAGCCGTGGAAGCTCACAGCGTGTGTCTGCCCGTAGCAAAAGTGCTTATTGAAGGACCTTTCGGGGCAATTGAGACGGAGGCCGCAGTGTCATCTATGCTGCCCCCCCAGTACCCGTACCTATTTTCGAACAGGTCCGATCACCTCCTGCGCGAGAAGGGGCTTTTGTTTGGTGAGGCTAGCGTTCAGGCCTTAACCAGATCGAGAGTTCGGGAGCTCGCTGCAAAGGCGGTAGTTGCGGGGCCGACGTTGTCGAACAATGAGAAAGGGTCGGAGGCGCAGCAAGCTGATATTCAGAGCACGTCCGAACTGAATAAAATTGAGCCTGTAGCGTTGAACGCACCAGGTACTGGAGAGGAAATGCCCGACACGGGAAAGTTAGAAGAGCTTCCAGTCGAGCTTCCGGGAATAGGCTCAGTGACGAACAGGGAAGACACTGATCAGGTCATTAGTGACTTAATCATTAAAGCACCGCTGTCGGCTGAGCAGAAAACCGAACTATACCAACTCTTACAAGAGTTTCAAGGTCAGTTCTCTGAGAGGCCTGGTAGGACTTCTGTCCTTACTCATGATATAGAACTTACCTCCCCAGAGCCAGTACGATCCAAGGCGTACCGGGTGTCACCCCGCCAGCGCGATATTATGGAGGCTGAGGTAAAGAAAATGCTACAGCTCGGTGTTATTGATGCAGGTGAGAGTGATTATACCTCCCCTTTGATTTTAGTTGAGGTACCGGGCAAGGAACCTCGTCCTTGCGTCGACTACCGCAGGCTTAATTCCATCACTAAGGATCAAATTTATCCGATCCCTTACATCGAGGAGCGCCTTGAGAAAGTTAGTAGCGCTCAGTTTATTTCCACCCTAGATCTTGTCAGGGGTTATTGGCAGGTTCCACTTACAGAAGAGGCTAGTAGGTATGCGGCGTTCATTTCACCAATTTGAACATTCCGTCCTGAAGTTTTGAGTTTTGGTTTGAAGAACGTGCCATACTGCTTTTCAAGCCTCATGGACAAAGTGTTGCGGGGACAGGAAGAATTCGCTTTACCGTATTTAGACGACGTAGCGATATTCTCCGCATCCTGGTCTGAGCATATGTCACACTTGCGGGCAGTGCTAACCCGCCTGCGCAAAGCGGGCTTGACAGTCAAGGCTCCCAAGTGCCAATTAGCACAGGCCAAGGTTGTCTACCTCGGTCACGTGATTGGACAGGGTCGTCGCCGCCCCTCTGAAATAAAGGTGGCCGCTGTGCGAGACTTCCCGCAACCGCGCACGAAGACCGATATTCGGTCGTTCTTAGGTGTCGCCGGCTACTATCAGAGGTACATCCCCAGATACTCCGATATCGTGGCTCCCCTGACGGATGCTCTAAGAAAAACAGAGCCCCAAACAGTCGTCTGGAGCGAGACAAAGGAAAGAGCTTTTAGCTCCCTAAAGAGCGCCCTAACAAGCCAGCCTGTGCTACGATCGCCAGACTACACAAAAGGGTTCGTTGTTCAGTGCGATGCTAGTGAGCGAGGCATGGGCGTTGTACTGTGCCAACGGGAAAATGGAGAAGTGGAACACCCCGTCCTGTATGCTAGTCGTAAGCTGACCTGTCGTGAGCAGGCGTACAGCGCCACCGAGAAAGAGTGTGCGTGTCTCGTGTGGGCCGTTCAGAAATTGTTATGCTACCTAGCCGGCTCGAGGTTTATCATTGAGACGGATCACTGCCCTCTCCAATGGCTGCAGACCATCTCTCCCAAAAATGGCCGCCTCCTGCGGTGGAGCCTCGCTTTGCAACAATATTCCTTTGAGGTGCGTTACAAAAAGGGGAGTCTCAACGGTAACGCCGATGGCTTAAGTCGAGGCCCCTAACGTAGGAATCCGCCTCAAAGTTGTTTGTTACTGATGTTTTCTTCCTGAGGCAGGATTTTTAACATATTGCTTATTTTATTGTTTCAAAGTGATTATGTGCTTTCTAGTGCAATTTTCCAATTTGTGGACGCGTTCTGAGTGCTGCTTGACTACTGTAAGGAACCAGGCAGTAGTATAAAAGGGGAAAGAGCCTGGCAGAGCTTAGTGAGGGTTGTCTCGTGCTTGTTGACTGAGCGGTTGCGTTTCGGCGTAGTTCTAACGCTTGCTGGGAACGAGCACAAAAATGGCAACTCTCCCGAAGTCACTTTGCAGTGTCTTGTGTGATCCTGAACCTGAGAACGAGGCCTTCTCTGTGCGCTGCGCTCAAGCAACGTCGAGGGACGACCGGTTTCGATTACGAGCATCATCGAGCGACATCCCTCCGGACAGCGGATGCAGTCCCCTGACCATCGGGATCTCCTTCTCCCGGCGGGGCGGTCTGTTACGTTTCGCCTACGACGCGCGGTATAGCCGGCGCGGATGCAACGGACGCCGGGGCTTCGTTCAAAGTTGCGGTCATTTTGGGCCCGTTCAGTGCTGCCGTAACGCCTCCCGCCAAGCGCGTCCAGGCAGGTTTCAATGCCACGTGTCGTCGTGTGTGCGTGTGTGTGGTGTGCATGTTGGTGCCACGCTTGTCAAAGCGCGGCAGCCGGGGAGAGGAGCTCCCCAACTGGGAGGCGAGGAGGTCTGACCGGCGCCGGCCCGGCGGACGCGTCACTTCACGTCTCAACATGTCCGTGCGTCGCCGTCAAGTGCGACTCATCCCGAGCCGTTCCTTCTTGCCCTCGACTCCTTGGGTATAAAAGCAGCTGCCCCGGACGCCAAAGAGAGACTTCGATTTCTTCCTTCGAGTAACGTGGTCGCCCTGACCGGCTGCTCTTTTGCGATGCCAGAATAAACAAGTTGTTCTGTTGCCAGTCGACTCATCCTTTGCCGGGACCTTCGGATGTTTCCGGCTGTGCCCCAGGCCGCCAGGCCAACGCTACCCTTGGGGCTTGCAACCCATTTGCAAAACAAGTTAAAGGCGTCGTCAGCGATCCCCTTGAGGATGTGGCCGACTTTGTCGGTCTCTGACATGGCGCTGTCTACCTTACGGCAAAGTGCGAGGACGCCCTGGATGTAAGAGAGCTTTTTTAGCGCCGAGCTTGCGTCCAATTGGCTTGCCAAATAAGTCGCGGAGCTTCTGCTTACAGGTCTTCCAAGAGGTAAGTGCTTCCTCATGCGTCTCAAACCAGACGCGCGCCGTGCCCGCCGAGTAGAAGATGACGTGAGCAAGCATGAGGGTAGCGTCCTATCGGTTGTGCTTACTCGCACGTTCATACATGGCTAGCCGGTCTTCAACATCGACGTCATCGGTGCCACAAAAGGTGCCCGGGTCGCAAGGCTGTGCCACGACAACAGTCGGCACTGGGGTTGGTTGACGCTGTGGTCGGAGGTGCGTTGGGCGGCATTGCGATGGATTCAACGTGACGACCGCTGCGGAGGACCAGACCGTGGTGTAGTACCCAGCACAACCTCCACCAAATATTACAAGGTTAGTTCCGCAGCAGGAACGGTAGGCCGTACACAGAAGACACACCAGGGAACGGGTCACTCAAGCACTAGCGGCAGCGTTCTCGTCTTCGTCGACTGCCCAGCGACACATCAACGTCGTCTTCGCTTGGTGACTGCGTACCGTAAGAATATTTAGCGTGCTTATAAAGAACTGTATTTTTGTTGTTTTTGATAGTGCCACGTTTATTTGGTGTCGTCCTTGTTTGTCTTAACTTTAACGAAAATATTTTTAAATAACGTTTTGTAATTACAGTTGGTAATTTTCATCTCTATTCTAGTGCATTTTATGGTGTTTGTATTGCCTTAAGTATTGTATATATCTATTGCATATTTATAGAGTAACGTGTATAACGATTACTGCAGTCTGATGCTTGAAATTTAATAAAGAATGTTTTGGATACAACCATGCGTCTCCTCACGGGATTAAACTTAATGATGCAAACAAACCTAGCTTCAGAAGGATCGACATCTGAGCTGTGTTGTCTTTCCTACGTTCTTGTTAGTCTTGAGTGCACTAAAGTTTTCTTTAAAGCCTAGCTTTTGCTGAAAACAGAATGCCGATTTATCACAAAGTGAACATATGTGTTGGTGTTTACAACAGCACGCGTTTCAAGCAAGGTTTGTTGTTTTCCTTAACAATAACCATAATAATAATCCCGTTGACCCCACTTCGTTCTTTTCTATTTGGTGGAATTAAAGTGAAGCATGGCATATTTCCAGTAGCGTAGCAGAAGACAGGGGGGAGGTGGTCAGTATGGGAAAGGGGGCCTGCATGCGCATTACCCCCAGGGCCCCCAATTTTTCTTAATCCGGCCCTGGTCGTGAGTGCGGACGATGTGACCGTAAGCGGCGTAGGCGCTAGGCCTAGCAGCGCCAGCGGGGCCGTCTCGGACTGCGTTGCAGAATAAAGCACGGCGGGTTGTCTGGAGCCTCTCTTGGAACGGATATCGTGCTCGAGCGGTGACTGCGCGTTTGCCTCTGCTGCTTTTTCATGTGCGACGGAGAAAGTAAAGACGCCGGCTTAACCGTGTTCTCTGAACTGGATATCGTAAACGACGGCTGAGCTTGCGCCTCGCTTGGTTTGCGAACGGCGGTTTGGCGCCGTTGTGAGCGAATCGAGACAAGCGCTGGCTTTGCCGCAACCATGGCCAGCGGGAGGGAACTTTCTGCCTCGACACGGCTGAGCAGAAGGATATCCTTGAAGCCCTTCCATTTCACATCCGTCTCGGGGTCATGGTAAGCGATTTTGTGTCTTAAACAGCGTCGTACGATGAAGACGTGAGCAGGCTTGAGTGGAGCGCTGGAAAACAGTGCTACTGAAATTAGCAAAATATTAGCGTAGTTTTATTAACGACGCGTTGCTAGTGTATGTGTTGCTTTATGGGACTATGCGCCAGCGCTTGAGCGCCTGCATTGTCAGTAAATCCCACTGCCTGCGTTATAAGTTCGCCATTACGCAAAGCACCGCAGTAGCGCTCTGTACAAGTCTGCTTACGTCTGCACTGTAGTACAGCTTGTAAGCGGCTGTAGCTTTTCGGCATTTTTATTTTAGTGCTCTCCGAAGCATTTGTCTCATTTTAGTTTCGATATGCGCAGCATTTCTGGCAACTATTATTTTCATGCATTCTCGCAGAGCGAGGTATGCGGCCCCGCTATTAACATAAAAAAATCTGGTTGCTTTTTTTATAAAGTGCCACGGTTCCCCACAAAAAACATAATTTTTCTTATCGTGCGCGTCGCAGCAAATGAATGCGCCCAAGGCTTCTGAAGTGCATACTTGTATTCGGCCGTCATAGATTCGGCCACCACATTTAGAATTCCAATATCATGACTTGTTGCATAATGGTGCAATCACTTTGTCACTGGAACACGAGTGAAAGCGCGAAAGAAACGGCAATCAGTTGCTGCCTTATGTTCTGCGGTTCGTTGCGGCATAACTTCGATGGGTGCAGTATAAACGTGCTGTCACTATTTGTGAAAATATACCAGGTGCTTTAATTTCAAGGCATCACATACTTCATTGCCTGCTTCACTATCAGTGTTGGAGTCAGTAATTCGAAGAACATACACTTTATTCATAATGATTTGTTTGGTATCAATCCTGACTGGACATTGTTCTATGCAGGTTCTAATTCATGAAGAACTCCAAGGTAGCATCAGTTTATTCTACAAGCAGTACCAAACACTTAAGAGTTAAGTCACAAAGAAAGATGACCCCTGCAACACTTGTAGGTATTTTTGTGCAAATGACTGGTGGGCCTACGCAGGAACTGAAATCTTTGTTCGAAAATAGCAGCTCAGTATTTATCTCAGCATCTGAGGAATGCCTTTCAGGCGCAAAATTTCTTCAAATTTAAGCATTCATGTCACGAGTTTTACCAAAGTTTGGGTTTTGTTATTATTTATTTAATAATGGCGCTGGCATAAAGCCCAGGTGTTTTGTTATCTTTCAAAGGGGCGGAATGCAAACGGTTACACTAAGGAGCTGCTAACCCCCCAGAAATCTTCTTTAAAATTCAGGCGTAGTTACTTGTGCGATTAAAAAAAGACAATGGTAGGAATAAAGACCAGTGTAACAGCTGGAACTGTGCATAGTTCTGAAAATAGAGCACTTTCATGACTATGCCTGATACAGGGTACTGACACGCTGCTATTTTGGGATTTGCATTACTACTGTCTCATTTTCACGCGTGTTCACTACCACTCTTTTCAAATAACCAATACTACAATTTTGAGACGGATGTCGTTTCTTTAGACTTGAGCGAAACTATGGAGATGGGTAGCGGATCGGAGATGCGATCACCATGCTTTTGCGACTGTGGTTTTCTCCTTATATTAACTAGTGGTAGCCAGGTCTGGATACGGTGCACCTATTGTTTATTTTCAGTTGGAAAACAGTGCTTTGTGTTCTAGTCTTCGATGGCATTCAATCCTTGTGGAGAGCTACTTCACAAGCTGTGTATAATGGCGATGCACAATTTGAACAACACAATACCAGTTGTATACTTTAGGTCTTCATTAACACACGCAATTATGATTCATGGGAAGTACTGATTGTTGCTTCCCGGGCTGTTATAGGTGCTCTAAATGTGATTCCCTAGAAAACATCTGCTTCTTCGATGCTCAGAGAAAATTCCTGCGGTTGACATATGAATCAAATGTCACGGAAAAAGCAAGAGTAGGAACTGTTTCGTGTCCAGCTGTACCTTTCGAATATGCACTTTGTATCACGCTCCCATGTGGGCAGTGGCTCACCTTTGTTTCTTTAACCTCTAGTTAGATAACAGTTAGGCTGTTGCTCTACTGGTTGCAATTAAATTAGATTGAGCAGCTCAGTTGTCTTACAGCTAGAATATGGTTATCAAATCATTGGTATGGAGGCCATTGCAGCATTTTTTTAACTTTTGGATAGTTATGGTGGCCGACTAAATGTGATCATGGCTCTAGTGGATAAACCATATGTACAGTCGCGCCTCTGTCACATGGACACATTGGTTTCCGAGCAAAATTGTCGCTAAGTGATTCATCCATAATAATGAATCATGAATGGAAAAATTTTGATACAAAAATTGTCACCAAGGTCTCCTGCACATAGTGGTGGGCAATGAAGTGGAAGCTAGAAAGCGTTGATAGCTCCAAGTACTTTAGCCTGGTTACCATTATCATTAAAAATCTGTCATTAAAATGTTTGAACCTTGCATTTCTTTAACTTTATCCAAGAGACACTTCGGTTGAGCATGGTTTTTATGTAAAATTTCTCACTTTGAGCTAGGGAGACCACCCCCTCATGACTTCATGCCTAGGATAGTGTAGTCATAATGTGCGTGATACTAAAATGCGATAGTATTTCTTTGCACTTCTGCAAGTATTAGTAATTTCAATGATATTTCGTCTTTAATTTTGCAGGACCAAGTACTTACAACATGCCTCCTCACCTTATGTGGGGTTTCTGCTGTTTGCAGCCTTCTTGGTGTTCTCTTTGAAAAATCTTAAGAAGGCACTTTGTCAGCTGACCGTTCTTGAGAGTGCTTTTGGAGGCTTGGCTTAAAATAAACCACGCTTCGATGGTTTTGAGCTCATCAGTTTTTAAAAAACCACTTCATTTTTCCTTCAAGCTGCCTCTTCTATCCGCCTGTACATGTGGTACATGTATATTTTTTTAGTATTGTTTTTAACACTGGTAGCGGAGCACAAATTGTGCTGCTATATCTTAGCAATGTTAACTCGATACAGTTGGCCAAAGTGAAGTAAAAGGAAAACAATATCATCATGAATCTGTGAGAAAACTGATGTATAGCCTTTGTCAAAAAGTAAAGAGCCAAAGGGTTTGGCTTCTAAGCCATGTAATAAGGCCTGTGAGCATCCATGGACGTCCGACATTTATGGTGGTCAGGGCAAGGTATTCCGTACCTTCAAGTGATCTGGTATGCTAGCGATGCACAACGAGGCTCAGAAGCGAATTCCTTGGGCTCTAGACTTTGACAAATGCTGTGCTCGCATTATGTGGCAGCATGGAAAGACATGACAAACAGGAACAGCAACATTTCGTTGACCCCAAGAATCATCACCCCACTGGTTTCTTCTTCCTGCATGTGCTCATCATGGTCTTGATCTTTTTGCATCTAGCTCGGACAGCTTCCTCGCGGCACTGTCAGCATTTTGTCTTTTCTTTCTGTTTTGTAATAGTTTTCCCGTTCTGCCCCATGACGCAGTGTCTAGACCTTATACATATCCTGCAATTAGAAAAAAATTACTGGTGATAATGGATCTGGTGAAAAATTCAGTTTCCAACCAAAAATGCGCTGAAACACAGGTCTTCAGAAATTCAGTTACTTGTTTAATCACAAAGTTAATAGTCTTTAGTCTGATCAGTTGCCCTGGGAACTTTTCTGGAATTTTAATTCACTTCGTCGTAGAGTGAAGGTGATGAATGCCTTTCTCCCGATCAAACAGAATGCCTGTGCCTTTATCGCTTTGACCTTTGGCCATGTGTTCTTTCTTTCCTTGTAGTGCCCGCAGCCAAGGTAATAAAAGGTTGACTAATTCCTTGTGTTTCAGCAGTAGTCATTACTTGTTAGCTAGATTTAAACGCATGTGTGCATGTGTTTCTGAATTCTAATTTTTCCATATAAGTTATCAGTGCTGCACTATTTTTGCAACAGGCTCCTTGAAATTTGTGGCTACCATACTTTTCGGGGCATATAAACTTTCTCTGGAGCATAAGCCTCCATATATTGAATGTAAAGCATTGTTTTATGATGTTTTTTGTGATAGTGTGTTCAATTAAATGTATTTTATACATTTTCAAAGGTTATGTTTGTCTTATGTGTTTCTCAAGAACAAACACAACAGTTAGATGTTGGATACCTGTGATAATTTACTGTAAAATTAGTGGGCAGCTTTAGGATGTCTGTTTATTATTTATTTTACTTTAGTTTGTAGATCTGCATCTTGAAGTCAGCCATTTGAAATTAGTCATTGGGGATTGTCTGATGCCTAACATTTTTTTAGTTAATCTTATCTGAGTGCACCAGTTAGCCTGAAGTCTTGCGAAGAAGTTTTTAAGTCACATCTGCATGATTTTTAAAGATTTGCTATTATATCGTTTTGATTATCATTAGGTGCTGATTTCAAGTTCGTCCTTATCTCTAATACCTGTTCAAGAATTATGGTTGCAAATGTTGTTTATTGTCATGCATTTAAATAAATTAAATTGTAATCTACACGTATTCGTGACCTTTTGTTTACTTCAAGCAGGCTCTTCAATTTCTTTTCAATTGAATAAGCTTGACATGTCATATGTAGTTAAGCAAACTTTTAATGCTGCTGGTGTTAATATTTCAGGTATGTGTGTAGGTTAGTAACTGACATTTTTGATAATCCAGTGCTATTTGTAACAGTGGTCTGTGTAACGCTGTGTTTTCGAACATCCAAAGGAATGAATTAATGTCGCATGCACAAGTGAAATTGTGAACAGTGTTTTGAGGACGTGCTAGCAGCAATGTTTTGTAAAGTGCTTAAAACTGCAGTCCCGGAAAAATGTCTAACAAACTTACACAGCTACCTTGCACTATGAAGGTAAAATCCAAAAACTGTATTTTTGTTCACAAATAACACCACAGAGCACAAGCTATACGCCATGTTTTTGTGCGATGCTTACTGCGAATCCTTCTGCTTTTATATTGCGACTTTGAGGACTCATAGACTGGATGAAAGTAGTACTCAAAAATATTTTCAGTGCGCGAGTGGAGCACGGCATTCAAAATTTTCTTTAAAAAGGTCCTTAAGGACTGCAAAAATAAGTTACACTAATGAACGGATTTTAAGCACACAATATACGAAAGCATTTTTTTAACTTCTAAGTGCAGATAGATAGCAAACTTTATTTGTCCAATTAGGAGCTGCCCGCAAGCGGCTTCCTTGTGTACCGTTCAGGATCTTTATCTTCAGGGATTCGAATTTTGGACCACAGTGAAAAAACGGTTGACTTTTTACAAGAAGAAAAAAGAATGTGTTGCAGGAATTTGGTACGTAGATCCATTGCGACGGTCTTGTTTTCAGTTTCATTGCCTGCCGTCTCCCCAACTCTACTTTTCTTGCCCATTGCGGACCACCCGTCAAGATTCCTTCGGGTAATGCCGGAGCCATGGTTTTTGTTTCTTTTACAGGAGTGCCGTATACACAGCGGAGTCAGACTAAAGACGTTTCCTTGCCGCCACCACTGGTCTCGTTTTGTTTCCGCGATGTACGCAATACGCTGCGATGCCGTATTGCCGCTAGAGGACAAGCCAAAAATATCCATCTGGGTTGATTTGTGTTTAGCGCGCAGGGGCGATGTCAGGACGAATTGTGGAAAGTCGCTGCTCTATCTGAGCGACCTGTGACACGGGATCAAAAGAACCGGAAATGGGCAAGTGGAAAACGGACAGCGTATGTATTACGGCCTCAGGCCGCTTCTCCCCGCAGCGCGAGGGCCTCAAGAAAGTGCTTGAGCTGCCTTCGGATGGCGTGTGCTCGCTGGTTTGGACTAGTACCTATTCGGCCAACCAATATCCGTTTGACGGGACAATGAGAAATCCTTGCTAAGCAGAACCGATGAAAGTTGAATCATTCTAGATTATAAAGTTTCTAGAGTTTTTACTAACGCACAGCTGGAAATATTTTGCTACAGTAAGATGTGTTATCAAAAGGCAGCAACCGTTAACCAACATGCACACTGTTGCTTACCATCTCTGTTCCGACGTCCGCTACCGCAGACACCGAAATTTTAAGTCAAATGCACAGCCATCGCTGCCAGCGCTACTGATGACTGGGCCACAGAACCACCTTTGGATTTGTGAAAGGAGAAAGCTTGCGCGGCTAGCTTCTTCGCAGATGCTGCTGTACCTCAGTCTGCTGTAATGGCAACACTGAGCAGTGAATTTCTGATCTAGAGAACATACACTTAGGCATGATTGTGTGTGTGGGCGCCTGGCTGCTATTCTTCGGAAGATCTCGCAAAGCATCCTTGTCTGTTTTTCACCACACCGCGGGTGCATACAACATTCCTTCCGACATTCAAGTAACTTCCAGAGCATCACCTTTGGCAGTGCTATTCCATAGAGGTTCAACATGTAAGGTTTGGTTTCCCTTACATAAAAATTGCTTTACGATGCAAATCCTTCCTAGCGCAACATTTTAATATAGGTGAGATTGGACACCATTTTAGGTTCGACAAGTGCGCGGTGCGCCAAACGTTCTGAATAGAAGTGCAGTTTGTGGGCAGCAAGCAACTGAAACAGCACAACACTCTTACGTGGTGCACCAAAAAGCACACTGCTGTTACTCCATAAATACGCGGACGCTTCGCAGAATTAGCATTTTTGGCGCAAGAACGACTGACCCTTATAAAAAGGTCTATAGACTTTTATCTATAGACTTCATCAATAGATAAAAGCCTACTGGAAATGTATGGTCACAAATCTATAGATTTGCTACAGACTGTCTATAGAATTTATAATCCCTACAGACTATTCTCTAGGATTTCTCTAAAGACTTCTATAGACCTTATGAACAGAAGTCTATGGACAGTGTATAGACTGTCTAAATAAATGTTTTATGGTAAGTTTAAAGCTGTAACATTGCGCTAGGGTTGCAGACTTCTCTTTTTCACTGTGTCTTACTCAGGACACTTCCGAATGTACGTGGAAAGCCTTGGGCAACTTTCATGGATGGAAAAGCTGCACAAGTCCGAATAACTGTAAAGGAACTAAGAGTAAGTTCACCATTATTCTTCGAACCTGGACACTGTCAATAATGTTCGGAATTACACTTCTCCGTTCCTGCTAGCATTAGACTATGGAATGGTCATTGCGCTGGCGATGTTTTTCGCAACCCCAGTTGGATTTAAAAGAGGAACAAGCAAGACAAAAGACAGCAACGATGACATAAGCCCTTTCTCTCGTATCAAAACTTCTAGCATAATTATGGTCTTGAGTTCGGCAGCTTTCTTTTGCCGAAAAATTGTCTCGGTGTTGCGAAAGTTGAGAGCCCACTATTTTGTCGACGAAGGAATAAATCGTTAACATTTAGACTGCGTGCAAATTGACTTTTGCAAGTGAACATCGCTCAGCGAAGAAACACTGACAGAATGCAAGCACTGCGGGAAGTCTAATGAAACACTGAAAACGGCCCGAGCTATAAGAAATGTAATCCGCCTGAATAGCAGTTTGGGCATATTGGTTATTCATTTGGAAGTGAACTGCACGGAACGAAGGAACATAGTACACAAGGACTGTTCTGGCACATTACTTTGTCTATCTTCTTTGTAAAGCGGTTGTCTCCTGTATATGTGCCTTAGCTCTGCGCTATTCACCTCCAAATAAATAACCAGGACGCCCAATCTGCTATTCTGTAAAAATTACTGCTGAGTATTTAATCCCAGTTTACGAAGCGGTCACTAAGAATTTGCCCATCACAAACAGGTCCGCACGGTAGCCACGATCTTGTTTCCTTCACCAGAATGGGGTTAAAGCGTGTCGTTATGGTGCCTTCACATGCAGCCTGAACAGCTATATTTCCTTCAGCACTGACATCTCTTTTCGCACTTCTCGTGCACGCGCTTTGCGGTGAGGTTATCAGCACTTTCTTACCAACGCTTTACTGTGCAGGAAATACCGGACTACAAGAAGAACGCCTGCGATATTGTGACCCGCTATGTTCCCTACCGATCAGCGTAATTGGTGAGACTGTTCTCAGAAAGAAAAAGACGGCCACTTCCCATTAAAAAAAAACCTGTCACCTGTGGACATTCAGCGATATAGCACAAGTGACTTAAGGCAAACAGTGCAATGTTTGCTGTTTCAGCGCTCTTCCTCCTCGTCACTGTTGCTCGGTCGCTTAGTTTTCTACTTCGCGTGATTCCAGTTTCTCAATCTGAGCTTTATATATCTTCTTGCGCTCTATATTTTACGCAAAGCAGAGCATACTGTGAAGCAATACTTGACTGCCATACTATACTCAACATTGTATTCCCAGTGATTCTCATGGACTGCGTTCCACTGTCCAAAGTTTTATTTACTTGTGAATGCTGTGCCCTCTACCTACATTAAACGGATTTCTTTTCACTAATTTTCCGCGCGCATTCGCGTGCGGGAGTCAACACAAGAAATAACCCTCACTAAGACGCGTCTTCACTGTTCAAAAATGCTAACAGAACAGTTTAAATAGGTGATGATTCAGTGTTGATGCAGATGTGTGCTGGTAAAGCGTTCCATTCATTTATTGTCGGCTGCCGCGGTGGCTCAGTTGTTATGGTGCTCGGCTGCTGACCCGAAGGACGCGGGTTCGATCTCTGCCGCGGCGACCGCAATACGATGGAGGCGAAATGCTAGAGACCCGTCTAGTGTGCGATGTCAGTGCACGTTAAAGAACCCCAGGTAGTCGAAATTTCCGGAGCCCTTCACTACGGCGTCCCTCATAGCCTGAGTCGCTTTAGGACGTTGAACCCCCACAAACCGTAATCCATTTATTGCCAGCATCAACGGCTAGTTCTTATGGTTTACTGTGCGAACGAAAATCCGGCGGACATTATGTGCATGATGCAGGCAAACTGGGCAGAGAGGCCCAAATATATCCACTACAAACAACAATCTAGACACATTCTATTCACGTTGATCTCACCTTCGCTCAGCTTGCTGCTTTGAAAAATAGCAGCCCTAGCTATCAGGATGCCAGGTGCAAGATAGCAGACAAGGTTGCAAAATAAAAATATTTCTCAGAACTAGGTCCTAAGTTAAGGAACAACTCTAAACAAATGTGGAAGCGTTTGAACACAAGCAGTAGAGAATCAACTGGCATTACAAGCCTGAACATTGGCAAAGCATTAGTTACAGATGACAATGAGAAGTCCTGCAACGTTAATACTTACTTCCAGTCTGCTTTCAACACCTCATTTCGTCATGAACTGCCGGTTACTCATTTCGTTGTGTTAGAGCCTATGACCGAACTCATTGTGACCTAAAATGGCGTTGTCAAATTGCTTGCCTATATATATGTTTCCTCGGCAAACAGACCTGATGGCCTAAACTCCTACGTGTTAAAGGCTTGCTCCGACGTGATTGCCTATTTTCTGGTTTTGATATTTGAAAAAGCCTTTAATTCTTCATTTTTACCTCAAGAATGGAAAACTGCAATTGTAGTCCAAATTCATAAAACTGCCCCAAAACACATTGTATCCAATTACAGACCAGTTTCGCTCACAAGTGTATGCAGTAAAACGATGGAACACATAGTGTACAGCGCCGTAATAAACACTTAGAAAACATTATTTTTTCACCGAATCCCAGCATGGTTCTAGATCTGGCCGCTCGTGTTCAACACAACTCTTGGAATTCAATCATGATCTTTTTGTTTCTTTTGAACTTGGTGTACAGATTGGCTGCATACTTCCGGACTTTAAAAAAGTGTTTGATTCTGTTCCCTATGCTTTGTTGTTGCATCAATTATCTTTTCTAGGTCTTCCCCATTTGCTAACTGACTGGGTTCAGTGCTTCAACGCGTTGTGATTGATGGCTCACAATCTGATTATGTGGCGGTCACCTTTGGAGTCCCTCGAAGATCTCTTTTGGAGCCCTTGCTGTTTTTGATATATACCAATGATATTGTTCATAATCTGCAATGCAAAATACGTGTGTATGCAGATTATTGCGTCATTTATCACAGCATCCAGTGCTCCTCTCACCATGATTATCTCGAGAAAAATTTGGACTGTACACAGCGCTGTTGTATTAAGTGGCAAATGTCTCTTAACTCCACTAAGTGTCAATTTGGTTCCTTTACACGTAAACACAACCCATTTCTGTTTATTTATACTATAGACGCTGTACAGCTGTCGCAGGTGAGAGAATACAAATATTTTGGGGTTTATTTTTCACCTAAACAGGCTTTTGTGGAAATTGGAATATACAACCTTTGTCCGTAAAGTTCGTAGACTGAATCCATTAAAAAAATGCGTTTAACATTTAAATCATTTGTGCGGCACCCCTTCGAAATAGCTTCCTTTGCAGTCTATGCACAGCTTTCAAATCTTCTTGAGGTCTTGGAAACAGTTGAAAAACGCCTCTTTTGGCGGGCTGTCAGCTCTTTTGTCGTGGCGTCTTGAATGGCCTCCACGGTCCCCATCCAGCGACCTTTTAGGGCTCTCTTCACACGAGGAAACAGGAAAATATTGCATGGTGAGGTGTCAGACGAGAATGGCGGATGGGGAAGTACAATAAAGTTGTCCTCGGCGAGAAATTTTGTCACGCTGAGAGCAGTGTGCGGCCTTACGTTATCGTGGAGATGGTTCCATTGTCCAGATGCCCATAAGTCCTAGCGATGGCGTCGAATTGCATCACTCATGTGTTGGAGCGCGCGGATATATAACTTCTGATTCATCATCCGCCCTTATGGGATGAACTTCTGGTGTATGACACCTCTGGCATTGAACAAACTATCAGCACTGTTTTGTTTTGGTCTTTTGTCACCGCACCTTTCTCGACGCCGGAGAGCTTGTGGACCGCTATCCGGCACTCTTGCATCTTTGAGGATCGTATTGAAAACACCGCGTTTCGTCTTCAGCAATGATGCTGTCGACGAATGAAGCATCCTTCTCTCCTCGGAGATAAAATCAGCGCTCTCTAACGCCCGCGTTCCTTTACGATTTCTCTGATCCGAGCCATGTTTTTTTTTCATTCCGTGAGGTTGAAGGGTGCCCTTGCCTTGTTTCATCTTCCAGCGACGTTTTCATATCTGGATAGCATGATGTCTCCTACACGCCGGCACACCAGTGCTAAGTGATGATCATTTGTCAGGTTACAGTGTTATTGCGATGATTGTATAAATGTGACGCACCATTGTAATAAACCAGTTGAACCTCCGCGCTCTGTCTTGTTTCTTCCTCGTTCCTTGTCGTTTTGAGCGGTTTCAAGATGCATCCTACTACTGCTCACCCACTAGCCTGCCTCTCTCTATTATATTTATTTTAACAGCGATGATTTTAAGCCGGAGGTTGTTCCGTTAGTGGGGCGCAGCGGCATGTCCGTCGTGCGCAGCGGTGGCTGTGTTCGCAGTAATGAGGTCATCCTTGGACACCTGATGCCTCCTGTCGGAGCGGACCACATCTAATAAAAAAAAACACAGACGCCCTCGGGGGCGCTGCGTAACCACGTGGTATAATAAAAATTAATGAAGACACTTTGGAAATTCTAAAGTGTGCTTGTCGAACACCTTGTGCCAGACACGCTCGACACACTAGGAACTCACTGAGGTCCCGGTTGGGGAAATACATTGCCATAATGTCATAGCCTTGTGTGGAGGTCTTGCTGAGGTCGTTCGCAAACCACAACCGATCACATAATGCACACATGACCCTGAATAGGTTCTGCGCAAAATGTTTCTTGAAGTAGTTCGTAGCCACCACATGCACCATCCTCGGTGATACGCGCGTCGAGACTAGTATAGAGGTGTTTGCGCTACACGTACTAGGACCCGATGCGTTGCTCTAGTGGATGCTGGATGTGCTGGGACCCGATGTGTCATTGTCGTCTGTGCTGGGGCCTGCTTGTCGGTCGTCTTCCCTTTCTTGTAGGCGTGTGCCATTTGTGCTAGACGCTCGTCTTGATGGGCCTGATTGTGACAACCACTGCAGCCGCTTTCGTTCTGCCTCCCTGGCTTTGCTGTTTGGTGACATAGCCAGACGCTGCTGCAGTCTGCGCTCCGGTTCCATGGCTTTGCTGTTCGGAGACATGGCTGGTCGCTGGTGCCGCCTGCACTCCACTTCATTTGCTTTGGTGTTCGGCTATATCGCCTGCCACTGCGGCCGCTTTCGTTGCGCCTCCCTTTCTTTGGTACCCGGCGATCTAATCAGTCGCTGTTGGCGTTTCCATTCTGCCTCCCTTGCTTTCGCATCTAGTAACATGTTCAGTCGTCGCATGCGCATTCGCGTCCGCTGCCTCTTCCCCGAACCGCTTGGCGCGGAAGAACTGGGCTACTTCGGAGCCATTCGTCTCACTCACTCGATTGCAACGAGATGTCTGGAGAAGGAGCGGCTGCCACCGCTGACGCGCGCGCGCTCGTTCTACCGCTATTATGTGATGTCATGGTTGCTATGCGCCGCTGCGCCTCACAAGTGCGCCGGTTGCAAAGAGGGGAGGAGGTTGCGCCGCTGCGCGGAGGAGAATCCACAATTTGGCGCGTTTCCACCGGACGGACGCACGCGACCACGAGCATGAGCCATTAAAGGCTTTCGCATTAAAAGGAGCTGTGCTGCGGCGCCCCTCGACAGGGCGACCGTGTCTCCGACGAAGGTAGGAGGGGTCCTATCCCGCGGATGAAGAAGCGCGGCGCAAACCCGACGTTCCGCTGCTCGAGAACAGATGCGACGACTTTGGTCCAATCAAGAATATCGTGCGGCTGAGCATGCATCAAGATGTCAGCGAGTTCTAACAAAGGATTAGAATGGTGGTACTGAAATCAACACTTGAAGCTACTGATGGCTGAGTGTTCGTTATTCTTGGGGAGGGGGGGGGGGAGGGGCGGGGGGGCACTGTAGCGAGAGCATCTAGAAATGACGAGTATAATCATCGTTAACTTACTCGAACCAAACTCAAACAGCATCGCTGTGTCATCAGTCTTACACGAGAGTTTAATCTGCCCTCAAATTTTTTGTAGCATTGTGATTTTTTATTTTCATTTACTTCAAGACACACAAGAACTCCATTTAACCACTTTGAAGGAACATACCAAAATTTGTTTTGAGGATTTAGTTGGGCAAAAATACGTTTTTCTCGCTTAATCACGGCTGACAAAGTGCAAAGCCGCTCGGACCCCACCCCGTGATTGCGTACGCTACCGAGCGCACGCCGACCACGGCAGGCCTTGCTCTGAGGGAAGCAAAAGAGTGGCACTCTGGCTGACACAGACAAGACATTTATGGCAACAGCAACAATAATTAGAGATCACTGCGGCAACCCGCATTTAAGTAATGCGAAAACATTGACACCTCCTCGGCACTCGTGGCCTCCCATTGCACCTCTTTTCCGCTATTTGCCTCTCTTTGCCACTATTTACTTCTCACGGCCTCTCTTTGCTGCTCTTCGCGTCTCATTGCTTCTCTTTTCCCCTCTTGCTGCTCTTTGCCGCTATTGGCATCTCTTTGCCCCACTTTGCCCCTATTTACCTCGATTTTCCGCTATTAGCCTCTCTTTGTCCCTCCTTGCCACTAATTGCCTCACTTTGCCCCTCTTTGCCTTTCTCTACCCCTCTTTGCTGCTCTTTGCTTATCTTTGCCCTCCTTTGCCGCTCTTCGTCTCTCTTTGCAGTTCTTTGCTCCACATTGCCTCACTTTGCCCCCGTTGGCCTCTCCTCGCTCCTATTCACCTGTCTTCCCTTTTTTGCCCCTATTTGCTGGTCTTTTCCTCTCTTTGTATCTCTTTGCCCCTCTGTACTGCTATTTGCCTCTCTTTCATCTCTTTGCACCACTTTTCCCCTATTTGCATCTCTTTGCCTCTATTTGCCCCTGTTTCCTTTCATTGCGTCTTAGCCCCTGTCTGCCTCTCTTCGCCCCTCTTTGCCTCTGTCTACCCTTCTTTGCTTCTCTTTGCTTCTCTTTGTCCCTCTTTGCTGCTCTCGCTCTCTTTGTTGCTCTTTGCCCCAATTTGTTTCACTTTTCCTCCCTTTGCCCCTTTCACCTGTTCGTCCTTCCTGCCCTTATTTGCTGATCTTCGCCTCTCTTTGCACCTCATTGCCCCTTTTAGCATCTCTTTTCCCCTCTGTATTGCTCTTTGCCTCTCTTTTCAACTCTTCGCCCCACCATCCCTCTCTTTGCCCGTGTATGCCCAGTGTATGCATGACTTTGCCCCTCTTTGCTTCTCCTTCCCTCCTTTGGCCCCACGTTGCGTCTCCTTGCATATCCTTGCCCCACATTTCCTCCCTTTGCCCCACTTTGCCTGTTTTCCCCTGTTTGCCCCACCTTGCCTCTCTGCGCCTCATTGCATCTGTTTGGCACACGTTCACTCTCTTCGCCCCTCTTTGTCTCTCTTTTCATCTCGTCACCTCTCTTTGCTTTCCTTTCCAACTTTTTACTCCACTTTGCCTCTCTTTGGTTTTTTTGCCGCACTTTGCCTCTCATTGCCTCTCTCAGAATCTGTGCTCCTGTTTGCTTCTCTTCCCATCTTTTTGACCCACTTTGCCCCTCTTTTCCCCTTTTTGCCTCTCATTGCATCTATTTGCCCCAATTTTCCACTCCTTGCCCCTCTTTTCCACTTCTTGCATCTCTTTTCCTCTCTTTTCCACTATTTGCTTCTCTTTGCCCCACATTGCCCCTCTTTGTACTTATTTGTCTCTCCTTTCCTTTCTTTGCAGCTCTTCACCCCACTTCACCTCTCTTTGGCGCTCTTTGCTTCTCTTCACCACACTTTGCTCCTCTTTGCCTATCTTTGCCCCACTTCGTCTCTTTGCATCTCTTTGCCCCACTGCCCCGATTTTCATCTCTTTGCCACTCTTTGCTCGTTTGCCGATTCTTGCTCTAATTTTCCTCTCTTCGCCTCTCTTAGCTGCTCTTTGCGCCTCTTTGCCCCAATTTGCATCTCTTTGCCCCTATTTGCCTCTGGTTCAAATCAAATCAAATCTTTGTTTTCTCTCTCAAGGAGAAAGAGGGGGTGGCGGGTAAAAGCCGCATGATTGCGGCTTGACGAAGCCCGGCCCCCTCATGTACAATTCGGCAGCAGTTAAAAAAACACATTTATCTTCAAAAAGTTAGTTGGAAACAGATTTCGTTAAATACACTTCAGCTTAAACAAAATGCCTATAAAGAACCTTTTAACACCATTCAGAAAAAGAATCTGCGGCAGTACAGAGCACTTCATGGCAGTCAAAAACACAGGATACAATAAAATAAGCAACAAGTAGCAAACATAAAGAACGCCAAAAAGTACAAACACAAGCATACAAAATTTATCAAGCGTTAGCTGCACAAATATGTGCATAAACTGCTCGTTTGGACATCTTTTCCGGGCACACATAGGTGACCGCAAGGTTATTGAAAAGAACAGCTGCGTGATAAAAGGCCTGGCGGCCATAGTATGTACGACAGAAAGGCACAACCCATGAGTCATTTCGACGAGTATTGTAGAAGGAAATGTGGGGAGGAATATTTATTAAGTCCAGGAAGCTGCGATTACACGCCAAAACGGACGAGCGATATGTAGTCGTGAGACGAAAAAGATAGATGGAGTTCATGGGAAGAAGTTTAAAGTGATGAAAATAATCAGAAGTATGCGCATGACATGGAATATTGTAAATTGCACGCAATGCATGTTTCTGACAGATTTTAGGTTTCCCTAAGTTTTCCTTAGATTTAGTTGACCAGATTAGATGGCAGTAGTTAAGTGTGGACAGAAATAGTGTGTTTTAAACTTCGCGTGTAACTGCGGTTGGTAGTTAATGGCGGTGTCTGTTTAGTATCTCGCAAACCTTGATAAGTTTATTGCAAAGTACTTCAACATGCTTATTCCACGTAAGCGTCTCAGGAAATGTTACGACAAGGGCCTTAATCACGTTAACAATACTTACTTCCACGGTTAACATTTCTGTTCTTAGAGCGGAAAATAATAGCCTGTGTCTTTTTAGCATTCAACAATAAATGATTTCTTTGCGACCAGTCGCTAACAAATGACAGTGCATGGTTTGCTGAGTAAATTAATTCATCAATATTTTCCCCTCTGAAAAACATAGTATTATCCGCGTAACCAACCCATGATATGGTGTCATGCAGGGAAAAATCTTAAATTAAACAACAAATAACAAAGGCCCAAGGATACTTCCTTGCGATACGCCGGAAGGGATGCTTTTTATGTTAGAATTATGATTATTGTGATTTACATATTGGCACCTGTTATGAAGATATGAAGAAAGAAGATTTGCACTGCCGCGCACTCCGTAGTCCTCCAGCTTAGACAATAAGGTTTCATGATGGACACAGTCAAACGTTTTCGAAAATTCAATATACAGACCTAGTACAAGTTCTTTACATTCAAAGGCGTCAATGATGACCTCATTTTCAGCTAATAGTGCTGATTCCGTGGATTTCCTTTCACGAAGCCATACTGATATGGCGAGATGAGAGAGAATTTGTTTAGGAAACTGTAAAGACGCGTGTGCATTATCTTTTCCAGACCTCTTGAAAATATAGGCAGTACGAATATGGGACGAAAGTTATTTATGTTATTTTTATCACCTCCTTTGTATAGGGCCACCACTTTTGCAATCTGCATGTTCCTGGGAAAACAGCTGCATTCTAGAACCAGGTTATATAGTTGGCACAAGACAGGCGCAATCAGATCAAGGACATACTTAACTGGAGAAATCCGCATGCCATTGACATCCAGTGATCTAGAATTTTTCATTGCCTGAAATACAGATGCAATTTCGGTTGCAGTTGTGGGGTAAATACCATGCTATTACTGACTGAAATTCGTCCGCTATTACTGACTGAAATTAGATCTATTTGCCCCACTTCACATCGATTTGCCCCTCTTTGCCGCTCTTTGCTCATCTTTTCCCCTTTTTCCCCACTCTGCCTCTCTTTGACGCTCTTCGCACTGTCTCTCTTGTCTGTCTCTGCTGCTCTTTGCCCCTCTCTGCTGCTCTTCACCCCTGTATGCCCCACTTTGCCTCTCATTGCAGCTCTTTGCCCTTCTTTGCATCTCTTTGCCCCACATTGCCTCTGTTTGCCCCTCTTTGCCGCACATCGCCCCTGTTTGCCCCACTGTTCATCTCATTGCAGCTCATTGCCCCTCTTTTCCTCTCTTTGCTTCTCTTTGCCCCACATTGCCTCTGTCTGCCCCTCCTTGCCGCTCTTTGATCATCTTTGCCCCTCTTTGCCCCACTATGCCTCTGTTCCCCTCTTCGCCATTCATTGCCCCACTTTGCATCTCTTTGCTGCTCTTTGTATTTGCCACACTTTCCCTCTCTCTGCATCTCTTTGCCCCAGTTTGCCTCTCTTTGCATCTATTCGCCCCACTCTGCTTCTGCTTGCCCCTCATTCCCGCTCTTTGCTCGTCTTTGCCCCGCTTTGCCCCACATTGCCTATTTGCATCTCTTTGCCCCACTTCGCCTGTATTCGCCGCTGTTTGCATCTCCTAGCCTCTCTTTGCCGCACTTTGCCGCTCTTTGCATCTCTTTGCCCCACTTTTCCTGTTCTTGCCCCTCTTTGCCACTCTTTGCTCATTGCCCTATTAGACCCTCTTCGCCGCGCTCTGCCCCTCTTTGACGCTTTTTGAATTCTATTTGCCTCTCCTTGCCTCTCTGTGCTTCTCTTTGCCCCTTCCTTGCCTCTCTTGGACCTCACTGTGCCTCTCTTTGAAACTCTTTGCCCTACTTTGTCTCGTCATGCCACTATTTGCTTCTCTACGCCCCACTTCGCCTCTCTTTGCCCTACTTTGCCTCTGTTTTCCCTTTTTGCGTCTCTTTGCATCTCTTTGCCCCTCATCGCCTCTCTTTGCTGTTTTTTCCTCTGCCTCTTTTGCTCCTCTTTGCCCCTTCGCATCAATTTACATGTGGTCAAGATGTTGAAGCTGCACTATGCGATGGAAGAAACAGCTTAAACATGATTCCAAACGCCCACAAAACGCGCAATTATACACCACGGCATCAGCGCGCGAAGACAGCATCTGCATGCGGCAACGGCGAGAGAGCGACGGGCGTACAAGCGGCGCGTCGAAGCAGGTGGGGCCGAATGCTCATTTCAAGATTTTTTTTGGTGCGGCGTCTCTCCGTGTGACGTCACTTAAGCAAATCGCCAATAGCGTAGGAGGGACGCATCGAAGCGGATAGGGCCGTATACTCATTTCACGTTTGACGTGCATCACTCTGCGCCCCATCGTTACACCTTTAATCCCTCTTAATTCACCCCAATTCACTATTAGCAGCTTTAATTCACCTTTATTTCACCTTAATTCATGCTTAGCAATTTTATTTAATTATTAAAGTATTGATTGAATTTCGAATAACTGAGCATTTTTCATCTTTTGATCACAGTATTCATTTGGGCATTCAAATTTTGCGCCACACGTTGGCTCCGCACACACTTCTGGGCACGTGGCCCCACGTTTCCGGTGTTTTCAAATTTGTCGCGTTTTTTGCTCACGTCTCGCCCACGCGTTGGACATTTTTGGCTCTAATTAATTAACATTACATCCGATTTCGAAAAATGTTTTGCGCAGCATACTCACATCAACATCTTTCGACTACAACCACTCGTTTGACACCACCTTTACTGAATTCCTGGCAACTGCTGTGGACACGTTTTGCAGACACGACCTTGTCGACATAGCCTAGTGAAAGTTTCTTTTAATAACGCCAGCAAGCAACAAAATACGGTAAGTAATCGAGGTCGTTCGACTCAACAGCATGGTTACAAGCGAATGTTCACCCACTCTAGGGAAAGGAAGAAACTAAGAGGCAGGACGAGACGAGCTGACGAGAGAAAGTTCTCCTCACGAAGCATCGCCCCGGTAGCGAAAAGCGCGGCCCGTCCCCACATAGTCGAGGTGTAGCGCGGCCGGCGCACGATTAAGCGATTCGAGCCCCCGCTCTAACATTTTAAAGCGATAGCTTCACTACACCATGCAAAGCAGATTTCGCCATGCGTGGCACAGCCTTCTACTGCACACTCGCCGAGCAACAAGGCCTAGAAATATTCGGGGGCTGCGTGAACATCAAAGGGCACGCACACTCAATTATTAAAGAAAACGGCGTCCAAGCCCGGAATCGAACTACGGATTTTGGCGTTCTTGACGGGGACGCTTCCACTCCGCCAAGACGGCTCGATGTCCGAACATGAATGCAGGGGCGTCTAGTGAATTCTAGTGTTTTTAAAAACCTATCTTCGAGATAAATACTGAGGCATACATTAGTAATTATGACCATGCAAATTACAGATATCAGAATTAAACGAGTACCCTGCGTTTCTAGTAAAAATTTAAGGGGGATTTGTTCACCTGAACTGCGATGAGGCGAAAGCCTTTAGCGTGGGGTTGCTGCTTGTCTCTGATGTGTGAGTGAGATGTTAATTAAGTACACAATTGTTTCTGAATCCTAAATGCTGGAGGGACTGGAGGGCGTTTGAGAGGCATCCATCTGATTCGAAGCCTTTCCGCAAACACTCTCCAGCGTCCTAGTCAGGGATAACTACGTGTGCGTCTGCAGGAAGTAGCGTAGTCGTTCGGACGCTTCGCTGCAGAACGGAAGTATGGTGGTTCGAACCCAATTGTGCACGAAGGTTTTTTTCTTATCGAATTGAAGAGCGTAACAGACGGACGGACGGCATGACGTCACTTCTGTTGTCGTGCTTCCGGCTGGCGATGTAACGAACGGACAGGATCTCGACCGGGAGTATGAGTCATGCTTTCGCCTTGAAATTCCTCTGTGCTTGGCGTGCAGTTATAGTGTCATCCTGTATCAACCACTGAAACCCCCTTTCTCCATGCACGGCGGTGGCCCGGCAGATGGCACGTATATTCTGAGTCAGAGCCTCCCCTCAATGCTGATGTGCCATCTAAATCAGCTGGTGCTCGACCCCGAGGGAAGGCTATCGCGTTTCACTCATAAGGCGGCGCTGAAGCGTCTCCTATTGTTTTTCTTTTGTGCGCAACTGCTTTTTCTTTCTTCACATGTACTACATAATGGTGGCTCCCCGCAGGGGGTTCATCTGCTTCTCGCAGATGTTGGTGACTGGCGACACCACAGGTTCCCGAGCATCCACAGGGACATCCCTGCAGGGGGATGATGGTGAACAATGCTTGACCACGGACTCGAGCACCCGCGCTCAGCAGGTGCCGTGTTCGGGCAAAGGGGATCCTTGTGGTTAAGCCGATGCCGAGCGTTTGGACCTTTAAGACCCCTCGGCGGAGCAACACACCTATTAGGCCCCAGCTTCCTGCAGACGGCACCTCCGACCTGACCCAACCGGGGCAAATCGGCAGTCGTCATTTCCTCTACTCCCCTGCAACTTTAACTTTCCTATGATCTTTCTTACAACATTCTTGTTTCCTCCTAGGACTCTTCTCGGTTTTTCACTTTTCATACGCGACGAGGGTTAACCTTGTGTGGCCAACTACCCTGAGCTGTGTCATATTTGGTTATAGTTAGGGTGTACAGCTGGCGTGGGCAGTACTTGCGCGCAAGTTCCTGTCCCGTCGAAGCAGCACGAAGCGGAACGAAGCAGATGTTTTTTTCGAAAAAAGCAGCATTCTCAAAGCTTCACATAATACGCAGTAAATGCGAAGAAAAGAAAGCCCGAATAATATCATTATTTCTTGTGTACAAATGCTCAACAGATACATTGGGCCCTGGCTACAAGGTATCAAAAATGGTCAGCGGTGACCTACTACTTGAACTGCGCTAGAGCATCCATTGCTCGAAACTCTCAGACATTGCTTCCATAGCGGACATCACTGTCTTCGTCACACCCCACCGACCCTTAACACAGTCCGAAGCGTTTTCTCAGAAAGTTACTTCATCCATTTAGCAGAAGCCGAAATGCTTCAAGGGCTCACCGACCAGAATGTAATTGACGTTCACCGAATCAAACTCCGCAACGATAACAAAGAAATAGATACCAAAGACATGTTCCTCACATTTACCATGAGCACCTTGTCTGAAACGATCGAAGTTGGATGCTTGACCGTCAACGTCAGACATTGCATATCCAATCCCCACTGATGTGTCAATTGTCAGCAGTTTGGTCATGGCTCACAGAGTTGCCGCGGCCACCAAACTTGCGCGAAATGTACTTCGAAGGACCACCATTCTGAGCAATGTGGCGCCGCCCTACGCTGCGCAAACTACGAAGTGCGTGTCCGTCCTTGAAAAGGGAAACGGAAATACTCACCATAAAGGCCAAAGAAAACATTTCATTTAAAGAAGCGATGAGGCGATTTGCCCTCACCAACACATTCTCCTTCATAGCGAAAGCCAACATCGCTGAGGTAGTGCGCAGAGGCATAGCACCACACAGCACTCCGGCACCTGCCGAGGCCACTTTCACAGAGCCTATGGCAGGGCCATCCCCGCCCCAGGCAGGGTCAGTGAAAACTGCCCTGCCATTGCCAAAGCAGGGAGCGCCGGTCCATGTGTCGGCATCCTGCAGGACTTTCCCCCTTCGGGAGAAGCCTGAAACTAACACAACTGCGGCTTCTCCGTAGTCTTTCAGCACCTCTGGTGAGGTGGTGTATGTAACCACGAATCCGCCAGCCTTGCAGCGGCGGGACAGCTTTGCTGAGCGGGAAAAAAATAGAGCCCTCATAACGGGCCCTGAACATAAGTAAACCCCATATTGTTACCACCCCAATGCATAAACATGGCTTTTCTTTAGTTCAGTGGAACTGTAGAGGACTGTTGTGGAATTACAGTGACATAAGAGATATATTAGGGTCAAGGATGCCCGTAGCCTTATGTCTTCAGGAAACCAATCTAGGTCCACAACATATGAAAATCCTGAGACATTAGAAACCTTTTAGACGCGATCGTGAGCAGGCAAATAGACTTTCGGGAGGCGTCACTATTGTCGTCCAATGCAGCGTCCCTGCTCGAGAAATCAAACTCAAAACAAAACATTAGGTGGTTGCAATCAGCATCTTCAGCTAAAAAATATTAACAATCTTTTCCGCACAACTTCCTCCACATTTAGCATTAACAGTTCATGATCTGCAAGATCTGATTATTGAACTTCCAGAGCCATATCTACCAGTTTGTGATTTTAACGCCTACTCCCGTTTTTGGGGAAGCGAGTATTGAGACAATAAGGGCCAAACAATCGAAGATTTTATCCTCACAAACAATGTATGTCTTTTAAACACAACAAATGCCACATATGGCTCCGCAGCCACGGGGAAAATGAGCTGTTTATATTTGTCATTTAGTTCACCGTCTATTTTTAGTGATTTTAAATGGGATGTCATCGACAACCCATATGGCAGCGATCACCTCCCTGTACTAATCAGTTGAACATCTCCACCTGAAATAATCCCAACAAAACCGCGACGTTGGAAACTTCATTTAGCAGACTGCAACAGGCAAACTAGTTACATGGGCAGATCAGAATGGTTTCAGTTTTCCGCACAAAATACAGTAGACATCCTTTTCTCGCTGAAATGAGGCATACAAGCGGACCCATTCATACGCCTGAACGGAACACAGATACCCGTCAAAAATTAGCTCAAATTTCTAGGCATAACCTTTGAAAAAAATCTCACTTTCCTGCCTCATATTAACGCACTTCAAGAGAAAGCCTCAGGATTCCTAAATATACTGAAAGTACTGTCACGTAAACCTTAAGGTGCTGACAGGAAACGTCTTTTACAAATCTATTGCTCCGTGGTACGCTCCTTAGATTACGGATGTATAGTTTACGGGTCAGCGAGACCTTCATACCTGAAACGACTGGATCCAATACATAATTTAAGGTTTGCGTCTTTCCTGCGGTACTTACAGGACGTCTTCTATAAATAGTCTATATGTAGAAATAAACGAACGGTCACTTACAGACAGAAGAACCATGCTCACATGCTCATACATTTTAAAAATCCGTTCGATGCCCAAACACCTATGTTACCCCATAGTCACAAAGTGCCCTTCTAGAACACTGTTCAACGACAAACCGCTGGCTGTCAGGCCACTCCTCCTGCGTTTTGAAGGGATGTGCCAAAACCTCGGCGTACTAGATACATTACCTGGCATCGCTCGGAGACGAGATCCACTGCCTCCATGGTACAATTTTCCTCCAATATGTGATCTCACTCTTACACAGTTCCATAAAAAACAAACTCCACAGCACCATATAGTGCAAAATATTTGCACTCGAAGAAAAATACCGTAGTTTTACGAAATTCGATACTGATTGTTCAAAAACGGACTTTTGCGTAGGAAGCGCAGTACTGCAAGGGAATTCAGAGAAAACAGTACGACTTCTACAGTGCGCATCCATCTTCCCTGCAGAATGTTACGCGGTCTGTGTGGCCTTGGAAGAAATAGTAAACGTTAACCTCACCAACAGTATTATTTACACCGACTCCTTACAGCTCTGCGCCCTAGAAACACAATCACTCCTACACTTGATGACATCATGATCAAAATAATAAAAGCCGCAGCTCGAGGACAAAACGTAAAGCTCCACTGGGTTCCGAGCCATGTCGGAATAAAAGCAACGAGAGGGCAGATTTCTGCGCTGCTAAAGCTCGTGGCAAGGAAATAAAAAAAGTAAATATAACTTTTAAGGTTTGCATGAACTTATTGCAGCGTAAATTAAGAGAAAATGGCAGTCGTCTTGGACCAAAGAGCCAAATGACAAACTACGCTTGTTACAGCCAGTTTCAGGCAAATGGAAGTCGTGTGCGCACCAGGAACGTTTTAAGGAACAGATTCTCTGCCGTCTCCGAATAGGCCACACACACCTTACACACAACTTCCTGCTAACAAAACAAGACAAACCTGTTTGCGAAGAATTTGAAGGTGAACTTACGGTTAACCACATTTTGTTCTTTGGTGTAAAACTGGAAAGACTAAGGAAAAAAACACTTTATTCAATTTTATTTCGAATACATTCTGTGTCATCCAATAATACCTTTAGTAGACAATGCAATCGTTCACAAATCTAGCGTTTTTAACTTTTTAATAGAAGCAGGACTTTTCGAAAAACTGTAAATTCTGACCAGCTGCTTTGCTGGTCTTTTTTAGTATCCCTCAGCCACTTTCTCATTCCTGAGCAGGAGGCTTAGGTTTTAATTTTATTAATTGGGAGCCTCAGGATCCTTGCCCAGCCATGGATAGCCGCTAAGGCTACCTGACCTTTTTAACACTTTTAAGTTAGCCATTTCCAAATTCCTTTTCCTCTAGCTGTAATTACTAGACAGTATAATTTACAGGCCATCTGCACCATCGATAATATTTGCCATTTCTAAACATTGTACAGGGAACTTATTCTATAATTTGAGCTTGGCGCAAGATGGCCTTGGCTGCCTATGTGCCATAAAACCCAACACAACAACATAATGGTCGCATAATGACGCCACAACCCTAAAGACCAATGAGAAATTCTGAAGCTACGTCATCACTGTAGTAGTGTGTGATCGCTGTGGGTTGTTGAATTACCCGCGCGAGATGATGCGGTTGTTACGTCATAACCCAATCGACCAATCCTGATCTTCTCGACACGCCAACGCTAACAACTACGGCGCTTTGTCCGTTGAACAAAAGTCTTAAAGCTATCGCGTTAAACGATACTTCGCGTAAAAGTACCTTGGAGCATTCATTATACCTTGTGGGGAATTTTCCCCGCGTCGGCTCCTTTGGTTTGCTTTCCCGTGATGCACCCTCCCTAGTTACTGACTTTAACAAGGAAGGGAATCGCGCACCGTCGCAACGACACGAGTGACACGAATGGCGTGATTGCTGCGCGCGCGCGGGGATAAGACTCTCTCTTAGGCTCGGTAACTCGGCGCGTGCTCACGTTCAGGCGCGATGGTGCGTTCTCCGCCAAAGGGGAGAGACCTCGTGGAGGGGAAGGTTCTCCCGCATGTCGTCCCATCCGGCTTCGGAGTTTCTCCATTGCCCAAGCGTGGGCGAACGTTCACTCGTAACCGTGCTGTTGAGTCATACGACCTCGGTGCCATAGCGTATTTTGTTGCAAACTGACGTTACTGTACAGTTGCACCAATAAATGTCTTGTTTGTGTCAGCCTGAGTGTCGTTCCTTTGTTTCCCTCAGTGCAAGACCCGCCGTGGCCGGCATGCGCTGGGTACCGTACGGGATCACGGGGTGGGGTCTGGCGTTATTGAACTGCGACAGCCGCGATTAAAAGGAGAAAAATATTTATCGCCCTGTTACAAACCCTATAACCTCGCTCAGATGTATTTCAAGGCGTTCTACAACTTTTGCATTGGCACTTTATTGCTTACACCAATATTTAAAAAGTTAGGTAATTTATATTTAAAAGATAATCAAGTTTCTAGAACGAAAAATACTACTGACTAGGCCATGCGATTCTCCATAGCCCTTACCTGATTTCATTCGCCTCGTTGGCTCCGTGTTTTTATAAGCCTTGGTTATTTGACTGGAACACTCGCTGTAGGGCGATTACGCTATCGTGGTAATGCTGTTGTCACCAAATTCTGCGCATATTCGAAAAAACTGGCGCAGCGCGGAAGCAACCGCGACCGCACGCGTCGTAGACAAAACGAACAGCGGAGAAGGACCCTGGAGAGCTCGTACCCTTGTGTGTGCTGCTGCCCTTTTCACTTTGCTCGTCTACCGGGCGCCAAAGTTAACATGACAGCGCGAACCGTTGGTTTTTCGAGAACCGCCATCTGAATAATTTATTCTCATTCTCGACAGAGAGGGCGTAGCCTTGACTGTGCTAAGAGATGCCCTCTTCCTTTCGCTCTCACGCCGGCGATGGCGCATCGCCTGAAGGATCTGGAACGTTCTGGAAACCGGTTTTTGCGCTCGACCAATGGGGTTGCGCGCCCAGCGCGAGGAGAAGGAAAGTGCCCAGTTGATACTGTGTGTATGGGCGCGCCTGCCTTGGCGCGAAGAATGAACAGAGGCGGACCGCGCCTATGCATTAGGGGCGTTGACCGCTGTCTGTCAGCCCGAGCCGACATTTAAGCTTCAGAGAAGCACACCCGCTCGACTCCCGGGGGAACATCACTCGCCCAGCCACCGACCGGCGAGGCAGCGTGCACCAAACTGCGGGACGTCTCCGTCGTGTTCTTCAGGTCGTCTGACTGTCGCAGTGCTCGGTGACAAATTGTGTTTTGTTTGTCTCTCTTGTATTAGTGAACTTTAAGTCCAAGCCTTTTCTTATATTGTAATCTCTCTCGAGTGTTACTCTGCACCAGTTACCTTGCATTGTAAATCACATTGTATGTGATCGTACGAGTGATCGTGAAATCCTCTGTATCGACTCTTCGCTGTATAAACTCAGTTCTGTTTGCGAACCATTGGTTTCGGCCCGTTCTCTGGCTTGAGGACCGCTGAAAGCTGGGCACCAAACGACCACCCCCCTTGTCACTTGGTAGCTGGTCTCCGGCTAAGCTTGCCACACTGAGTCAAAGGCATCTCCACTAAAACCAAGACTGCTACTCCCACAAGCTCTAAGGGTGTTTGCGAGTGCACGCATAAGTTCGCGAAAAGGTGACAGCAGTCGATGAGCACTAGCTGGTTTTCTCTTTTATTATTCCTACAAATTGCTTTGCTATTTAGAATTTACACAATCGCAGCCTTGATTATTTATTTTCACTGGAGGCTCCTGCTTGGTGAACCTGTACATGTGGATCTTGTCATCTTCCACACGCGAGTTGGAGCTCGAGCTCCACACCTCGCGGCTCTCAGGCTGCTTTTTTATTCATTTTATATTTATTGATATTTGTGCCATACAAATTACCAAGCATTATTTGAACCCCTAGTCCAAGGCTACTGCGACTTCGAAAAAAAATACATATAGGTAGACACAGCTCTCGTCTCAAATTAAAATACAATAATGCCGGCGAAAATCCCAAACACATCAGCAAAACGAAATGATTGGGTACGCGCGTTATAAAACAGGCTACTCAGCAAAATCTACCCAAAACGATGCCGCACAAGAGACAAACTGAAAACTACCGTCGCATTGGTCAAATAGTGTCCATAAGAAGGTTGCCTGCTGATCTAGTTGGTACAGCACACCCAGGCGACAATGCTTCAGAAAGAGCTGCTGTTTATGCGCACGTAAAGTTTCGTGCTTCTAGTACACACTTTATTGGTATATCATAAGATGTACGCACTTCAAATTATTCGTTTGATCTCATCTTGGGAATGTATTGGTTTCCGTTGTTCTGCCTCTGGCGATTCCATTGAGCTAGTCAATGCAGACCGCAACTGCGCAGCCGGGCTATTCATCGAATAAGTTTCTAACTAAGCTCGCCTGCGAGTAGCGCATATAAAGTCATGTTCTCTTGACTTTCGTCTTTAGTGGGCTTTCAAAATTCGTTTCGAGTCATAAGGCGTGTCTTCAATGTTTTACAAATGTCGTGAGACTGTATTTATCTCGGCCGGTAAACTATTCATATAGTTGAACGCCTCGTATGGCCTCCGCCACGTTTGGCCTCGGCCATTGCACCTGTAGCGTGCTGATAGAGTTACTGCGGCCGCTCGGCTGATGAAGACGACCGCACAACCCCGTTCAGATTGCCGGTGCGTGCAGTTCAGAATCCGGTAGCTACGCGATCGAATGTGGGTAGTGCGCCATCTCGACTTGCCGATGGCTCCGCTCCCTCCTGGTTAAGCAATTTGTGGCTAAAGCAATTTTTGAACACCAGACACTATCAGTATGGCCAACTGGACAAGGTACGATGACGTCACAGGAGGAAGTACAATGACGTCAGAGGAGCCCAAGGCAGGATGGCGAGAGCCGTCCTGCCTTGGGCTCACTTCCGAGCGGGACCCACCCGCGATCAGTTCCATATTTAAGTTGTACACTTATGCACACAATAACCTACATCGTTGAAGAGACTGAAGGCAGCAAGGAATCACTGCGCTTGCAGACGAGAAAAGAGAGGACACCCAAACAGCAGCGCAGTTGTGTGTATCCTCTCTGTGTTCTCGTCTGCAAACGCTGTGATTCCAGGATGTCTGATAAAAAACCAACTACCCCAGCAACGTACCCCGAAGGAGCACATCATCGTCTAAACAGACGACTCGGTGCTGCACGACTCCGGTTTTGCTGCTGCGGCCTGTATCATTCCTGCTCGCGGCATGACGAGCCAGTACTCGATCCACCTCAGCCACTGTAGCTGATGGCTACGTGACAGCAGACCTCCGGAGTGCTGCTGGTCCCACTTTCCCTCTAGCTTTGGCCCCCGCCCGAATCTTGCGGCAGCTCCTTAACTTTGAGGAAGCAGCCCAAGCCGTCACTTCTTTTTGCTTCAGCCTTAAAGCTCTTGCTGTTGAGCTGATTGGTTATTTCATATACCTATAGGAACCAGCGTACAAAGAAACGAAGTACAATAATCAGCGCTCCACCCTGCCCTCCCCGCCGTTCTTACGGTGCAGCAGCTTTTTTTCTTTTCTCACGAACTGTAATGCTTTACTAGAGGACACATTCACTGATTTTTCGTTGCGTATGCTGCTGGAGAAAGGACTGAAATTACATGAGCGCAGTGTGTGAACCCTGGGTGAATTCTAACATTTTTTGTCAAATTCGTGTTATTTTTCTGAAATTGGGGGTTTGAAATATACACACACAATTGCTAACATTTTCCTCGACAGAAAAACATAATGCGCGCGCTCAAAGTCTCAAAGCCGTCATCGCCATGGCTGAAACTTCTTTCTCAAGAAATGATTTCACAGGAGCAGGCCTATTGACCCCGCGGATCTATCTCAACAAATGAAATGTGGTGAAAAACAGCAGGTATACCGAATTCCTTAAAGGGACATTGACAACCAACTGAAGTTAACAATGTTTCATTTATATATTTATTTTATTTATTTAATTAATTATTTTTTATTTTTTCATTTATTTATTTATTTATTATTTATATGGTTTATTGATTGATTGATTGCAGACAAACTAGGTCCGAGCGCATTCTAAAGACAAAGTAGCTTAAAGAAGCTACTTTCACTATAAACAAAGCACTTTTACGTTAAAAATGGTACAAAAAGTTAGGTACCGCCACTAACGGTGGGTTTCGCAACGAAGACTTCCAGTACCAATTTTTAGCGTCCATCTCTGAGGCTAGGCTAGGGAAATGAGGTGCTCATAATGACATACGTTTGAAGGAAGCCAACAGTCTCTGAAACCAAGGAGCATAGAGGAATGTTTCTTTTTTTTTATTTTTATGCCGTTTTTAATTGGAAACTTGAAAGGGTAAATAACATGTTTTCGTTGACACTTTTGTCATAATTAGCAACCCTTTTCCTTTCCCTTATCTGCTCAATAGCTTAATAATGGCCTCAGTTCTGGCAGTATTGAGGTCATAGGTAGCATAAGATTCGTCTCGCACAGCTTCAGGACTCACCGTTGGATCACGTTCAACAGGGCACTCGCGGTAATACGTACGTGACGTACTGTGCCCGCCGCCATCGACGCAGCCGGCGCTAGTGTGCTTACACTCTCACCGTTAGGCTGCACGCAACGTAAATGCTCCCAAAAGTATAATATTGCAAATATTGTACAGCAGCCGGCGTAGCTCAGTTGGTAGAGCAACATGAAATTCGGAGGACGCGGGTTCGGATGCCACGGGTGGCATATGGTAGATTGTTTTCCGTTTTTTTTAAGCAGTTATCTTTGAGTGATAAAATAATTGCGCTAATATTGTCACGAAGACGAAGAAGCTGGCAGTGCCGCGGGAAGGAGCGCTCGCGCTAGGTTAGCCGCCATTAAAATAATATCACTGCCATCGTTCGTCTCGCCCCATTCTTCGACTGGTCGCCACGTAATAATACCTTTCCAATGACGAACACCCTATAAAATTGGCTCGCGTTCGACCAGGCTGAGCCTAGTTTACAGATCGCAAGCTCGAGTAAGCGTAGTCGAACGCGGTCTACTGTTGTTTAACTGTATATGGTTTAACGTGAACGACTGCGAACGTCAAGCAATGCTGCGCTTGGACAGCGAGTCGCGTAGCTGAGCGCAACGGTGATGTGAGCGGTGAATCATATCCTTCAACCAAGTGGAAGGCGAGCGAGCCCCGCCGGCTCCGCCCGGCACGTCACATGGTATGACGTCACAGCCACACTACCGCTCCGCCACTTGAAAGACATTCTCCGGAGCGACGTGGCCTTCAGGATATGCATGGGAGCAGTAGAGCTCGCGCTCTAAATGTACCGTCACTCCCTTGGTCTTTTTTATGATTACTGGCTTCCTTCAAACGTATTGTTCAAGAAGTCCTTTCCATTCTTAACATCACGAGTTCAAGGCGAGTAGCGAGCAAAAAATGTTTTACTTTTATGTGCAAATTTATAGGCAACGTCTTTTCACGCCGTTAAAAGACATCGCCACAACCGGAAAGAGGCGTAGAATCTATTATCACTGAGTGCGCAGTGAATCGAGTCGTCTCTGCGTCCGCTAACCGAAAACAACTTCATCCGTTTTTTATTGCCAGTGAAAATCTATTGTATAGCTCTTTCTGAGCATGTTTGTGGGTGCACTTACAGCAGAGAAAATTAGATAAATTATTTTCCCTGTGCATGATTGAAACACGTGCCGTTTAATCTGAAAAGGGCTCCGTGATCGCCATTTTCAGTGAATGGCGCAGTTGCCTAGCATCTGGGATCTGCGCGCAAAGGACACTGTAGGCGCAAATCACTTCACTTGCGGGAGAGATGGCGACACCTGTATTTGCCTTCTTTTTCCTTTTCTATCTTATTGTCCCTTTAAGCCTAAGGGCCACGCCCTCTAAATAAACATGCCTTCAACACTTACGCAGCACCAGTTTTCATTGCAGGTAAATGCTTTGCAATTTGATCTCCGTAACTTATCCATACACGAAGACTTCCAATTCTTTCCTAAATATTCAATTAATGCGCACCACAACGGGTCGGCGCCATTGCATAAGCCCAAGCTTGGGCAGCAGTCGTCAGGTGCAGCAGTGGCGCGTGGAAGCGGAGGCTTCCATGCGCTCCAGCCACGGCTCGCACTGCGCCTGTCGGAACCCGTCCACGGCCGTCATGTTCCCCAGGGCGAGCTGCACCGACATCCGGCTGGTCGCAGTGTACCGTGGCCAGGGGCCCCCCGCCAACAGTTCAGGAACTCTGCGCACAGCACAATCCTTGAAGGGGGACAAATAACAACTCTACTCCATTTTCGTACTTAGTATAAATGCTATGAGGACGTTTCCTCCTGCAAAATGGCCCATAAATGACCCATAGACTATAAGATACTAATATACTCTAGTGCCTTTCTATAAATATTTTATTCGGCCTATACATAGTCTATTAAGTGTGTAAAGGCACAAGTCTGCTAAATACGTAGGCCAAAAATCTATACATTGTCTATACATTGTTGTAGGATTTGTCTATAGAAAGTCTACATGCAGCGTTATCAAAAGTGTATGGACAGTCCGGAGACTGTCCAAAGAAGTTTATAGATGACCGATTTATTGCTGAGTAAGCGAATTTGAATGTGGGAGAATTTCCGCGGCACTCGAATCACACTAGTGTGGGGGGAGATCAAAAGTGAAAGTAAACAGTGGTGCAGTCTATCCTCAAGGAACTCCTCGTAAAAGTCTTTTTAGATCCAATTTATATTTTAAAAATGATGGCCGGTGGCGATAACTGTATTTCGATTTTCTTAACTTTTAAAGCTGATCAAAACTTTTTTTCCAAATGAAGAACCCTCTATTTCATTAGTACTCGGTAATCAGTTTGTATAACAAGGCAAACTTAAATTTTTCCTGAGCGTCTCTTCAAGTGCATCAATCAAGTTACCATACAGCTAATACATGTGTAAGCCTACAGTTACTGAAACAACACAAAACAAAACCAGGCCTGCCTTCGTTTGAGAGACTTGCAGGAAAGGCGTGCATAAATTCGAGAAATTACAAGAGAAACTGCAGGTATTAACCAAAACTCAACACGTATGGTAAAATTTTATTTCCACCAAATGAAAATGCTTATGCGCAGCATTTTCAATAAGCAGACAAGATGGGTACAAGTCCGAAACGAAAAGCTTGAAACAGAGTAGAGTTTTAAAAATCAGTAGTGCCTTTATTCTGAGGTATGGGTCGTGCAATTGGCTCCTGACCGATGTCCTTAAAGGTGATTGTGCGCCATGAGCAGATAATGTGCTGCTGCGCTCTTTCTAAACACGTAAGAACAAGCACTTGCTACCCAAAAGGCAGAACAGTTCAGATACATCAGAACAGCTCAGAGCATCTCAAAATCAGGAAAACATGGATCGTTTTACTGTACTTGCCACACAGCGTATGCTGACATTAAAAGCGCATCTACGCATTTTGTAATCTATGTGAAGCTCATCAGCTTACAATATTATGCACGCAGAACACTTGGGACCCACACTTCGGTCGCCATTTGCATCAGCAACACTGCACCTTGCACCCAGTAGTATGTAACCAAAGCGTAAACTGCTCCAAGTACTCCAAACGCTGAGAGTAGGCAAAACGTGAACAGTTCGATGCATCAGGTTTGTGCACAAAGGCGTTTCTGTGCAACAGAACCCTGTTGTACAAAGTTACACTTAGCAACAGCAGGCAGCACTCCCAATGCACCGATTTTCATCAACTTAAAGGTTTAATGCAGTATATTGTTATATGAAATACATCATTTACTGTCTACAAGAAATGATCAGCTTACAAAATACCTTTCTGGTTTTTCTTTCAGTGTGTACATGCCGGAATACAACAGTCAACAAAACCAAGGAGCGATATTTGAAAAGAAAGCAGAAGAAAAAACAACCACATGCCGCCTGTTTAGCTAAAAGCCTACGGCGCTGCTGGGTCGTTCGTCCCCCCCCCCCTCCCCCCTCTTTTTCTCCGATAGCGGTCGTCTCCGTGGGAGGTAGAAGGAGTTTAGTGAGAGGCGCGACTCCCCCCGTTAATCTTTTCCGCTCTGGCGGCGACTCTGCTGGCTCCTCACCCTCTCGTCTCCTGCTGACCAGCTGTGCACGAGTGGTTATTACCGCCTCGGCCGCTGCCCAGGGCCGTGCGAAATGGGGAGTGGGACCACGAACAGCCTTGTCGGAGTCGCAGGGGGCCGACGACCTCATCCCGCTGAGGTTTTTTTTTTTTTTTTACTATCAGGGGAGACGGCAGAGCCGATGCGTGGGCGCCTCCTTGACACCTCGATGGGTTCCACAGGCATTATTTAGCATACCGTAGACTAGACGTACTACCGGAGTCGTATACCGGTTTACCGGACCCCTCTTGCACATGCGCAGTGGAATTGTTGGGGAGAGGGACAGATTTCTCTTTTACACACCACAACCACGCTTCAGCCGCCGTCCGTAGGTAATCGACGAGTACCTTCGTCGGGAGGACTATATACCGAACCGCTTTTCGCGCTCACCATCGCCGTCAGTCTCGCGCTTTGCGTCGCCACGTCGCAGCTACGCAGCCGCGGTACGAGGAAGGTCTCCAAGCCCCCATAGGGGAATCTTAAGACAACAGCCTCTGGAGGTGAGGTTGCTCACGAGCGAAACGCCGAAGATCCTCCATTGGCCACGTCCTATGAAAACACTTCACCCGCTACGCCGCATGGAAAAGCTACACCCACTGCACCGACGCCGCACAAAATGACAATCCGACCACGACGCGCACTACCTTCAAAACGACACCGCCACCCAGAAAAGCTTCGACGACACGCCCCACCCACATTTCGCATACGCGACGAAGCCGTGACCCGACGCCGAGGGCGACGTGCGATGCAAGAGCCAGGACATCCGACTTAAGCCGGGAATACATGCGACGTTTTTTTCGACGATGTTCGCGCGGCAGAAAACGTCGCGGCGGCGCGACGCCCGGCCAGAGATACATGGAGCGAATAACCGGCAGACCGCCGCCGCGTATTTCTCAGCGCGAAAGCAATCTGATCAACAAGTGGCAAATACCATTGAGCGAGGAGCTCTTTTGAGAGCCGCGACTCTGGCTCCTCTGTTAGAATAATGAAATTGAGAAGGGTAGCGGATCGGGCTAGTTGGTGCAGATTTGACATTTTCAGAAGCGCTAAAACACCGAGGACGCAGAGGGAACAGACAGGGACGAGCGCTACTTCCAACTGTTTATTTCGTAAAACTGCAAGGGCTTTAAACAGTTCTCGAACGCTTTTATGACACGGCAGTAAACTACACCTGCGAGAATACACAGTATAGCTACCGAGACTAAAAGAACCAAGGAGATAAGTGCACGATTACGTTGATACCCTGAGGAAGGCAAGTTCTTTTTTTGACAATGAAATGGACGGTGAGCTTACACAAGTGCTACCTAGTGATGCTATGTTCTGTGCTTCTATAATCTCTCAGGTTAGTTGATCACGACTACGTCCGATGATGTGGCACTGATTTAACAATGGAGCACAATTGCGGCACTTACTGCAGTGAATGGCTAGGTTGCTTCCGAAGGAATTTTTAACATTGTTGTTGTGCTGGCGTAGCCGATCATTGAGACAACAGCCCGTTTGCCCAACATACTTTTTGCCACAAGATAGAGGGATGCAGTACACAACACAGTCTACACAGTCCACGTACGCTGTTTGGTGTTTGATACCACATAATTGTTTGACAGAAGAGTAGGGTTTCGTCAGCTTGCAAAGCTTGTTCAGCTTGTTAGGGGCCGTGAAAACAACTCTAACATCTGCTTTCTGCGCTACCTTTTTTAGGTTGTGTGAAACAGTGTGCACGTAAGGGAGCACAGCAACCTTTTTTCTCTCACTAGACTTATTTGCGATTTCGTCGCGACCGTTCAGGTTCCTAAGGACGCGTTCTGCTACCGAGATCTGAAGTGGAACCGGGTAACCAGCGGCGGATAACCGGTTCACTTGTTTATGAAAACTACGGGGCATGCAGTGGTGGCAAGATTTCGTCAATGCATTCCTGAAACAAAGTGCAATCACTCCTCGCTTAACCAGCTTAGAGTGGGCGGAGCGGAAAGCTAAGAGGGGTTTATTGCCGCGAGGTTCGTAGCTCCAGCAAACGTGGTTGTCGGTGAGTGAGAAGTTTATATCGAGGAAGCGGATTTCCCCGCCAGATGGTAGTTCATGGGTTAGTTTTAGTGGGCTGAGATTATTCTGGAAGGCTACTAAAGTCTGGCTAGCTTCGTGTTGAAGGGATTTCTGGTCACAGTCAATAAAAACTAAAAAATCATCCACAAATCTAAACACCTTAAAAACCTTTGACCCCTCCAGGTACCGCTGGAGGGCTCTGTCATGGTAGCTTAAAAACAGATCGCTGAGCACCGGTGCTATACAGGAGCATATACATACACCTTCCTTTTGTAGGAAGGGTTGGTTGTTCCAGGAAATAAAAGTATTTTTCAGGTAAAACTGCAAAAGTTCAAGAAAGCCACTACATGGAACCCCGGCATCATTTTGGAAGGGGACAACACCGAAGTGGTCGATGCTGTCTTGAACATATTCTAGTAAAGAAGCATGTGGCAGTGAGTAGTATAAGTCTTTAACATCGATTGAAAAGGCCTGAAGGCTCTTGTCGGGATGGGATGAAACAAAGTCTAATACTTCTTCTGAGTTCTTAACCACAAAGAGGTCGTCAATGCTTAGCAGATTTAGCTTTTCTTGAAGAAACAAGGCCACACACTTCTGCCACGCCCCATTCTCTGAAATAATCACCCTTAAGGGCACGTCAATCTTATGCGTTTTAGCACTGAAAAAAACATCGAGGTGGTTCCGTGGACAATTCTGAATGCCCCTGGTTAGTTTATCTAGGCTGAGCCTGGTGCACAATTTTTTCGCTTCGGTTTTCCGCCTAGAGAGCGAGATCTCACCGTGGGAATTGAAGGTGGCGGAGATAGCCTCCAGCGCTTTCGCGTTGAAACTGTCGTGGGAGACGACAGCAAAGCCGCCTTCCTTATCTGCCGGTATAACACACATGGACTGTTCCAACAAAAAATTTGCAACGCGTTTCAGGGGAAGTTTGGATGGATTCGGTCTGCTGTGGTTGAGGACGTCAATGCCGTCCAAGGTGCAACGGCTGGCCTCGTCGGAGTCTGGAGCTAACTTGGAAACCCGACGTACCATGGACGTACCATGGACGAAACGAAGAAGTCAGGTCATGAGCTTCTGTCCATGGTACGTCGGGTTTCCAAGTTAGCTCCAGACTCCGACGAGGCCAGCCGTTGCACCTTGGACGGCATTGACGTCCTCAACCACAGCAGACCGAATCCATCCAAACTTCCCCTGAAACGCGTTGCAAATTTTTTGTTGGAACAGTCCATGTGTGTTATACCGGCAGATAAGGAAGGCGGCTTTGCTGTCTTCTCCCACGACAGTTTCAACGCGAAAGCGCTGGAGGCTATCTCCGCCACCTTCAATTCCCACGGTGAGATCTCGCTCTCTAGGCGGAAAACCGAAGCGAAAAAATTGTGCACCAGGCTCAGCCTAGATAAACTAACCAGGGGCATTCAGAATTGTCCACGGAACCACCTCGATGTTTTTTTCAGTGCTAAAAGGCATAAGATTGACGTGCCCTTAAGGGTGATTATTTAAGAGAATGGGGCGTGGCAGAAGTGTGTGGCCTTGTTTCTTCAAGTAAAGCTAAATCTGCTAAGCATTGACGACCTCTTTGTGGTTAAGAACTCAGAAGAAGTATTAGACTTTGTTTCATCCCATCCCGACAAGAGCCTTCAGGCCTTTTCAATCGATGTTAAAGACTTATACTACTCACTGCCACATGCTTCTTTACTAGAATATGTTCAAGACAGCATCGACCACTTCGGTGTTGTCCCCTTCCAAAATGATGCCGGGGTTCCATGTAGTGGCTTTCTTGAACTTTTGCAGTTTTACCTGAAAAATACTTTTATTTCCTGGAACAACCAACCCTTCCTACAAAAGGAAGGTGTATGTATAGGCTCCTGTATAGCACCGGTGCTCAGCGATCTGTTTTTAAGCTACCATGACAGAGCCCTCCAGCGGTACCTGGAGGGGTCAAAGGTTTTTAAGGTGTTTAGATTTGTGGATGATTTTTTAGTTTTTATTGACTGTGACCAGAAATCCCTTCAACACGAAGCTAGCCAGACTTTAGTAGCCTTCCAGAATAATCTCAGCCCACTAAAACTAACCCATGAACTACCATCTGGCGGGGAAATCCGCTTCCTCGATATAAACTTCTCACTCACCGACAACCACGTTTGCTGGAGCTACGAACCTCGCGGCAATAAACCCCTCTTAGCTTTGCGCTCCGCCCACTCTAAGCTGGTTAAGCGAGGAGTGATTGCACTTTGTTTCAGGAATGCATTGACGAAATCTTGCCACCACTGCATGCCCCGTAGTTTTCATAAACAAGTGAACCGGTTATCCGCCGCTGGTTACCCGGTTCCACTTCAGATCTCGGTAGCAGAACGCGTCCTTAGGAACCTGAACGGTCGCGACGAAATCGCAAATAAGTCTAGTGAGAGAAAAAAGGTTGCTGTGCTCCCTTACGTGCACACTGTTTCACACAACCTAAAAAAGGTAGCGCAGAAAGCAGATGTTAGAGTTGTTTTCACGGCCCCTAACAAGCTAAACAAGCTTTGCAAGCTGACGAAACCCTACTCTTCTGTCAAACAATTATGTGGTATCAAACACCAAAAAGCGTACGTGGACTGTGTAGACTGTGTTGTGTACTGCATCCCTCTATCTTGTGGCAAAAAGTATGTTGGGCAAACGGGCTGTTGTCTCAATGACCGGCTACGCCAGCACAACAACAATGTTAAAAATTCCTTCGGAAGCAACCGAGCCATTCACTGCAGTAAGTGCCGCAATTGTGCTCCATTGTTAAATCAGTGCCACATCATCGGACGTAGTCGTGATCAACTAACCCGAGAGATTATAGAAGCACAGAACATAGCATCACTGGGTAGCACTTGTGTAAGCTCACCGTCCATTTCATTGTCAAAAAAAGAACTTGCCTTCCTCAGGGTATCAACGTAATCGTGCACTTATCTCCTTGGTTCTTTTAGTCTCGGTAGCTATACTGTGTATTCTCGCACGTGTAGTTTACTGCCGTGGCATAAAAGCGTTCGAGAACTGTTTAAAGCACTTGCGGTTTTACGAAATAAACAGTTGGAAGTAGCGCTCGTCCCTGTCTGTTCCCTCTGCGTCCTCGGTGTTTTAGCGCTTCTGAAAATGTCAAATAATGAAATTGTTCATTTATACACCACTGTATTGATTGCAGCGCGCGTGCACAGGTATCTACAAGGTTTTGCGTGCTCGAATGTATGCGGTCGCGTAGCTTTCGATGCCCGCTCAGCTGTGGCTACCATCGGCTGCGGTTTTCTTCGTCACCTTCGCATCAGGGAGGAAAGGCCGGCATTTCGATCTAAGATTCGGTCGCGTTCTCCAAAAAAAAAGACATTTCATGTCTGGTGAAGCGTTTATTTTCAAGATAACATTTCCGTGCAATAAACACAGCAGTGCTCGTCGGCCATGGCGGCCATGTTTGAGGCGGCGGCGGCGGCGGAGGCAGCCAAACCAGAAGAGCGGGCTTTCTGCGCTACTATTGGCTTGCTCCGGCTGCCGCTTCCGGTCTCACCGGACACCGCGCGTCGTTATCTGGCGGGGCCAGATCGGCGGCGGCGGGCGTTTTTTTCGAGGCTGCAGGAGTCAAATGCGTGCCGTAGGGCGACAATCGTCGACAAAAACACTCCATGTATCCCGGAAGTGACTATCGACGGTCCGAAAGTTACCGCTCTAGTCGACACAGGAGCCGATTACTCGGTGATGAATGGAACATTCGCTGCGCAGCTGAAGAAAGTCATGACCGCTAAGGACGGCCCACAAATTCACACCGCAGCGGGCCACCTCATTACACCATCAGGACGATGCACAGCGCGAGTGACTGTCAAAGGACGTACCTATCCTCCTACCTTTATTGTGCTACGGCAATGTTCACGCGATGTGGTTTTGGGCATGGATTTCCTTACTGAGCATCAGGCGATCATCGACCAGCGGTGCAAGCTGATCACGCTTTCAACGAACGAGGTCATCTCTTCTATGACAGCTCTGGAAAATCACGTTGTCCTGAGTGTCCTGGAGGAAGAAGTCAGCGTCGCACCCCGTTCATGCGCTATCGTGACCGTAGGCGCCACGAAAGCCATTAACGCTGAAGGGGAACATGCAGTTGCTTCTAGACCGAGGAATGAGAATCGCAAGAGGCATCGCACATTTCCGCAATGGCCAGGCCGAAGTACTGCTCACTAAATTTAGCAAAGAATACCGGCACATTAACAGCAGAACGACGATTGCTTTCTTCGACGAAATAGCCGACGTACGAGACTCCTTCGCCCTTTCCGACCCATCCGCAGAAGATTCGCCTGACCAAAAGAACTCGCCCACATTCGAGACCAACCAAGCCCTGCCGCGGTACAGACAAGACCAGATCCACAACCTGCTTCGAAGCTACAGCTAGTGCTTTTCGTCGTCATCGAAGGTCCGACAAACGCCAGTTGCCAAACATCGCTTTATAACCGGCCAGCACGCCCGACCTCTCCGTCAAAGCCCCTACCCTGTGTCGCCGCGAGAACGACAAGCCACCCGGGACCAAGTGTAAGAAATGCTCCGCGACGACGTCATCAATCCTTCAAACAGCAAATGGGCGGCACCGGTTGTGCTAGTGAGACAGAAGACGGCGCACTTCTATTTTGCGTTTATTACCGCCCCTTGAACAACATAACAAAGAAGGACGTCTACCCCCTCCCCCGCACCGACGACACACCGGACTGGCTCTGCAACGCCAAGTATTTCTCATCGATGAACCTCAAGAGCGGCTACTGGCAAATTGAGGTCGATGAAAGAGATCGCGAGACGACGGCAATCATCACTCCGGATGGGCTGGCTCTTTGAGTTCAAGGTTATGCCCTTTGGTCTCTGTTCCGCACCAGCAACGTTTCAGCGAGTAATGGATACAGTGCTGGCAGACCTGAAGTGGCAAACTTTTCTGGTATATTAAGATGGCGTTGTTGTCTTCGCCTCGAACTTTGAAGAGCACCTCAAAAGACTTCGAACAGTACTAGACACCAACAAGTCGTCCGGCCTAATCTTGAAAGCAGAGAAGTGCCTCTTTTCCTATGAAGAGCTGGTGTTTCTAGGCCACATCGTTAGCATGGAAGGAGTATTCCCAGACTCGCAGAAAGCGGCTGCTATTGAACAGTTTGCACCCCCGACAGGTAAGAAAACAGAGCGCAGAATCCTCGGATTGTGTGCACACTAGCGACTATTTTAAAAAACTTTTCGCGCATCGCAGAGCCCCTGACACCACTGATGAAGGCAGACGCGTAATTTAAACGGGAAGCGCTGCTAGCAGAAGCCTTCAAAGAACTTCAGCGTCGTTTACAGTCCCCACCGATCCTCGCTCATTTTGATGAAAACGACGATACTGAGGTTAGTACCGACGCAAGTAGCGTGAGCCTAGGCGTCGTTCTCATTCAAAAAAGCGACGGGCTGGAGAACGTCATCGCATACGCTAGTCGTTCTCTTTCCAAAGCCGAGGCTTACTATTCCACAACTCAAAAGGAGTGCCTTACCATCATCTGGCTACGTCGAAATTCTGCCTCTACCTGTACGGACGACAGTTCAAGGTATGGCCAGCGATCACCGTGTGCTGTGCTGGCTTGACAATTTGAAGGACCCCTCCGGCCGCCTCGCTCGATGGAGTCTGCGCCTCCAGGAGTTTGAAGTCACCGTTGTTTACAAGTCCGGACGCAAGCACTCTGACGCCGATTGCCTCTTACGAGCCCCCGAAGATGCACCGGCACCGTACAACGGTCAGGACGTCTTCCTGGGACCCATCAGCCCCAGCTGTTTTTCACAGCAAGACCCAGAACTAAAACACCTCATCGAGTACTTGGAAGCCAAGGTTTCTTCACCCCCCCCCCCCCTTGCATTCAAGCGAGGACTGTCTCTCTTCTGTGTACAGAATGATGTCATCGTGAAGAACTTTGCCGTGAACAAAACAGCCTACCTCCTTGTACCTGCTTGTCTCCGCGAAGAAGTTCTACACGCTTCACATGACAAGCCGACAGCTGGACATCTAGGGTTTTCTCGCACCCTCCTCCACATTCAAGACAAGTATTACTGGCCCCGACTCTCTGCCGATGTCTCACATTATGTTAAATCCTGCCGAGACTGTCAGCGGCGAAAGACCCCTCCAACTTGACCAGCAGGATTTTTGAAGCCCTTTGAACCTCCCTCAAGGCGCTTTCAGCAGATCGGCATAAACTTGCTTTTTCCTTTCCTAAAGTCAGCGTCTGGAAATAACTGGACCATCGCAGCGACCGACTACCTGACCCGCTACGCCGAGGCAAAAGCCCTACCGAACGGAACAGCAGCAGAAGTCACCAAATTTTTCGTGGAGTGCATTCTCCTGCGACACGGCGGCCCCGATGTGGTCATCACAGACCGAAGAATAGCATTCACAGCAGAACTGACGCAAGCTACCCTGCATTACAGCCAACACAGCCACCGGAGAACAACTGCATGCCATCCGCAGAACAACGGACTGACCGAGCGCCTGAACAAAACCATCGCCGATATACTCGCCATGTATGTCGATGGCGAACACAAGGCCTGAGGCGTTATCCTCCCTTACGTCATTTTCGTCTATACAACACCACAGTGCAGGAGACCACCCAGATGACGCCTTTTAGGCTCGTCTATGGCAGAGAGGCCACGACCACGCTAGATGCCATGCTGCCCAACGTTACCGAAGAAGAGAACGTCGACGTCGCCGCCTACCTTAAACGCTCAGAAGCCCGAAGACTTGCCCGATTAAAGACCAAAGACCAGCAGTGGACCGACGCCAGATGCTATAACCTACGAAGACGCAACGCGGAATACAAGCCAGGAGACCAAGTCTGGGTTTGGACGTCCATTCGCCGTCGTGGATTGAGTTAAAAACTTTTGAGCCGCGGTTTCGGCCCGTACAAGGTTCTTCGTCGCCTTGGTGAACTGGATTATGAAGTCATCCCTGACGCAATGACTGGCTCCGAGCGACGCCGCGTACGACGAGAAGTTGTCCATATCGCCCGTCTAAAGCCATATTATGCGCGCTAAAGGACGCTGTGTTTCTACGCCCTTTGTTTATTTCCGCACGATCTGCTTTATTTGTTGCTAGTTGCCTTATTTGTTTTAATGAATCGGGTCGATGCTTCTTTAAGATGGGAGTAATGCCACGAGCCTTTTCAGTATCTGTTTGTTCATTCTTCAAAGCTGCCGGCACGCCACTTTATCGCTTTGTTTTCGATGCAAGACGCGACTAGATTTATCTGGATTGATCGAAGCCAGGCAGAGCTGATTCTACGTTGTTCCAGAATGTTCTAGTAACTTTGCACGCTTTATTTCGAAAGCTCGCTATCAGCTTTAAACTGAGCACGGCCGACAGAGGCGGACATTCTGTTCGACGACCGCCGAGAAAGTTGTTTCTACGCCGCCGCCGAGTGATTCAGTCCAGCGTGGGTGCAAGTCAGCCCAAATAAAGAGTTTTGTTTTGACGCCATATTCGCTGTCGTTCTATTTCCTAGATTGAAGTTACCACTCTGTGACCGTATTTTTCATTAACTATTATCCCCAGCTGTTTCCAATCCTGGCTTTTGAATACCTGCTTTAACCAGTTGGGGAATAGCATTGGCGAGATCGTGTCTCCTTGCCTGACGCCCTTCCTGATTGGAATTTTATTGCTGACTTTGTCGAAGACTGTGGTAGCTGCGCAGTTTCTGTCGATATCTTCCAGAATTTTAAAATAAGGCTCTTCTACACCCTGATTCCACAATGCTTATATGGCTGCTGAGGTTTCGACTGGGTCGAATGCTTTGTCATAATCTATGAAGGCTATATATCTTAGTCTGACCCCGCGCGCATTATAATGCACATTTTTTTCTTTACGGAATTCCAAATAAACGCCTCCCTTCTAGAGCCGAGGAACCATTGGAAGTCAGAGAGCACTCACTGTGCTTCCCCGTAGCCACCTTTTCAACAAGCGTGACATCATAGACGTGCTCTGAGCAGCCTCCCATTGAGTTGGTAGATTTGTCTGAACCAGATTTCTGCTCCTTAAAGAAGATAGTTTTGTACAACTCAGGACGGCAATCCCTACAAATTATTCAGTGATCCACTACGAAGCTTCTCAGCCCCAATGCAAACTTTCTAGGTTTTGCGCCATGAATAGCCGAGAATAAACAACCGGCTTCTGCTGTCAAAAATCAAAACAAGTTCACACATTGCAGAAATCGGGTTGTTTACTAGATTTCCTTAAGATACGGGCTCATTTAAATTGGCCAAACATGTCGATGTTTCAATGAGCGTGCCAGCGAGCACTGCCGAAATCTGCGATATAATGAACGAAGCTTCCTAGTGGATCACTGCAAAACTTGCAAGAATTGCTGTCCTGATTTGGACAAAACTACCTTCTTGAAGAGTGGAAAGGACAGATTCGAGAGAGAGGTGGGGAAAGCCTATTATAGCTTGAAAGAAGGGAGCAGATGCGTCAGCAAGCCATCCATTACGCTTAGCGACGAGCAGTTCACTTTTATAGAAGGATTTCTCTAGGTTTATTGTTTTGTCGTGCACTCCCTTCGATTCTTTCTGACGAAGTGCCGTTGTTTGCGCGGATTCCTGTTCGCATTTTATGCCTTTGACGCAGACTTTGTTCCGAGCCTCTTTTGTCTCTGCCCCTTTAAGGTAGGTTGCAAAACAGTTACAGGACTGCACTTCAGTCTACTTAAGAGCGGAAATGCGATAGCCTTTCCTTGCCTTGTCTTTCTCCCTCCATTTTTTTTTTCATTTTCTCTATCTTCATCTTGGTTTTATTTGTATTTGTTTTTGCTATTCTGAATTTTTGTTCTTTTTTATATCTATTTTTATTTCTGTTTTTATCATTTTCTTATTTCTGGTTTTCATTCCATTAGATATATGTTGCTTACGAGCTGTTGCTTAATCAACTTTTACATTTTCTTTTTATTTACCATACAACTTATGATTGACAGACCGTGCGGATAACTTTCGTCCACAGACTTCCGTCCACAAACTTCCGATTGTGGTGGCCAGATTGACATGATTTTTTTAGATTATTCCAAAGCCTTTCATAGAGTCCCTCATCATAAACTAGTAACAAAAATGAAAATAATAGGCATTCCGGATAAAATAATCAATTGGGTCGCGTCATATTTGTCAAAACGAAAGCAGTTTGCCGAAATCGATGGAGCCACCTCTCGATTCTTAGAGGTTTATTCAGGTGTACCTCAGGGATCGGTTCTGGGTCCAGTACTCTTCAATATTTATATAAACGACCTCACAGAATCTCTCGAACCCTCTGTGTCCGTAAAGTTGTTTGCGGATGATTGTATTATAATTAATACTGTCAAATCTGTGTCTGGCCAGCTTACTTTGAACGCAAATTTACAATTATTAGCTAAATGGTGTAACAAATGGCAAATGATTATTAATTTTGACAAAACAGTTTCTCTCTGCATCAGTAAAAAGACTACGCCACTTAATTTCACATACAACATAAATAACAATGCCATCAGAGATGTACAAGAATATAAGTATCTAGGTGTCACAATAACGTCACGGCTCAAATGGAGGAAACACATCGATAATATGTGTTCCTCCGCCCGCAAAAAGTTAGGACTTCTTAAGTTTCGGATGGGTGGTTGCCCTAGTGCCCTAAGACTGAAGGCATATAAATCCATTGTAAGGCCAACTCTTGAATATGCCTGTATTGTGTGGGATCCCTACACTGCAGATGACACCCAAAAACTAGAAAAAATACAACGTCTTGCGGCTCGCTTTATTTTCAAACGTTACCGGCGCCTAGACTCTCCTTCCGCCATGCTGAAACTTGCAGACTTAGAACCACTTGCAGATAGAAGAAAGAAAGCCCGTCTCAATTTCCTTCATTCATTATACTTTTCTCGACTTGGTATTCGTCCCGAAAATCACATCGCTAGTGAGTCTAGACGAGCCTCGCGCCACAAGCATACCCTTAGCCTGGAACCTATTTTTGCACGCACAAATACGTACAAGTTTTCTTTTTTTCAAGAACAGTTTCTGAATGGAATGCCCTACCGCAGAACTCTCCGCTGCTTTCTAATCATTCTTGATATCTTCACTGCTGCATTCGTAGCGGCACTGTAACTGCATTTTTATGTATTTTTGAAATGTCTATTTTGTGGCATCTATATTGTTCGATACTTGCTTTGTTTTTCCCCTTTATGTATTTCCCTCTCCTGCTAGGATATACAGCATGTCCGCAGTATTCAATAAATAAATAAAAATAAACACCTTCCATCCGCGGCGCTCATGAGCCAAGAAAGACGCCATGATACCTAGGGTATACATACGGTAGAGAGAGAGTAGGCAAATGTTTTCTTGACACTCAAAAAAATGAACAAGTTTGGGAAAGCCTCAGGAGGCTTGCCAACGTTGCGACAAGAGGACTTGTCATCATCGTCCTCTTCTCGAAATGTTTGCAAGCAACCTGAGGCTTTCCCCTCCCTTGTTCCCTTTTTTAGGGTATGCATATTCATGAACATCCCACTTCACCTGCTAAACTATTGCTTACTGCGCTCTGCTGACTGGAAAATACAGCGGTATGTCCTTAGAGCGAAAAGTAGTCTTTGCTTTAATTAATATTTAAATGCTAGCTCCTCCCCTGAGCACCTGTCCTTCAGCACCGCAATTGATCTTTCAAGAAAATTTAGAGCTACAGAAGAATAAAATTGCAATGATATTTTATCATAGTTAGAATGAAGCGAATTTAAAATAGGCCCTTGCAATACGCATGACCACACTTAATTTCAAATTTAGCAAGGGATTTTCATTCATCATCATTTATTTTTCCTTGAAGGCAATAATGGGGCATTACAAAAGGGGGAAGGGGACCAATGATGATAACGGGTCACAAAGGTAGAGCACAAATACAAATGACAAGCACAAATAAGTGCAGTAAATGCATTGAAATTAACAAGACAATAAATAGCTAAATAAAGAGAGAGAGAGACACACACAAACTGAAAGGCAGGGAGGTTAGCTAGGCAGCTCCCGGTATGCTGCCCTACATGTGGGAGGAGAACGGAGGGAGGGATAGAAAGGGGAGAGAACAAAGGGTGATGATCACTTTTCCACATGTCCGTTGGCCATTACTTGGCAGCTTCGCCGTTGGCCATTACAAAGGGCACACACTGATAGCTAACAACGTTGCACTCAGTCCTGAGTCCTTCAAGAACTTGAAAAGTGCCTTCAAAGCTCTCCTCTGCAATGAATGCTTATGCAAGGATCCAGAACATTGGCTTCAGTAAGGGGCCGAGGATCTAAACGGCGGAGTGTTGCAGCCAGGAGTGCACACTCACGCTGAAACTGAGGGCAGTTACAAAGAAGGTGTTCTATAGTTTCGTCGCACCCAAATATCTCAAATGCAGGAGAGTCTGTCATTGCGATTAAGTGGGTAGGCATTTGTGAACGCCACTCTCAGCCACAGGCGACACAACAGCGTAGCATCGCAGCGGGAGAGGCCGGACGGAGGACTGAGTCGGAGTAAGGGGTCTAGGCGGTGCAGACGGCATGTGGAGATGCCGGGAGAAGACCATGACGCTAAAAGCTCTCTTCGGTCAAGCATTCACAGGTGTCTTGATGCGTCGGCTCTTGTCAACGGTGTCTGGACAATGTTGACACTGCCGTGAGCCGCTCGAGCTGCAGCGTCAGCTGCGTCGTTTCCGACAATGCCAGAGTGTCCCGGTATCCACTGGAAGACGATGCCATGACCCTCTTCCTGTGCCTGGTGTTGGAGATGTCTTAATTCAGTTACGAGTTGATCGTGATCGCCATGGCGTAAAGCACTATTAAGACACTGTAGGGCTGTTTTTGAGTCGCAGAACACAGCCCATTTCTGGGGTGTTTGTGCACCGATGTACTGAACAGCCACACGAAGAGCGGCCAATTCTGAACCGGTGGAGGTTGCCCGATGCGAAGTTTGCTGGATAGTACTGGTCTGTCTCGCAGGAATGACTACGGTGCAGGTTGTACTTGTACCTGAGACCGAACCATCTGTATACACATGAGTGCGGTCACTATATGTGGCGTGGAGTAGGTAGAGTGTCAAATGTTTAATGACCGGTGTCGATAAGTTTGATTTTTTTGTTATGCGCGGAATTGTAAGGCGCACGCATGGCTCCCGCAAACACCACAGCGCTGAGGAAGGCCGTGCTGCCGGGGAGAACTGTGATGGGATGGACGACTGGTGGGCTGCTAGAACCTTTGAAAACGCTGCGTGGGGTCTTTGATCCGCCACTGACACAAGGTGGTTCTGGGGAATCCTTGTTAGATGCCGTATGTGGAACCGCAGGGTGTCAAGGGTTATGTACGTCGAGAGTGGGTAGTCCTGGGTGATTGCAATGGTAGCAACTATTGATGCGCTTCGAGGGAGACCCTGGCATGTGCGAAGTGCCTGACCTTGTATAGTTTGGTGGGCACGCGAATTCGTCTTGCATGTGTTTAAAAGCACTGGTGCACGATACCGCAAAAATCCCAAAAAGAGTGCTCTTTAGAGTTGCAGCATTGATAGAATCGACAAGCTCCATGATTTGCCGTCAAGAAATCTGAGCAGGGGTGTGATAGAGATTAGATTTTTCTTTACAATGCTGCAATGTGGGCTCCATGATAAATTCCGATCTATAACAATTCCCAAAAAAACGATGAGATGCACGATAGGCAATGACGTGGCCGTCAATAGTTAGCGGATAACTAGTCATACTTTTGCGCGTAAGTGCCACTATAGCGCACTTCTCGGCTGACACGCTCTGACCTTGCTCACGGAGATACGAGGAAGTGATGGTTGCTGCCCTCTGAAGTCTTGCTCGCGCACCTGGAGATGCGTCACAGAGGAGGCCCAGATGCAGATGTCATCGGCATACATAGAGATATGGACGGTATTAGGTAGGTAGTCGTTGAGTCTTATGAGTGTTAGATTAAACAAAGTAGGACTGAGCACTTCGCCCGGGGGCACGCCCCGGTAGGTATAATGCACGGGTGTGGAGCCATCTTCACACATAATAAAAAATGTCCTTTTGGTCAGATAGCTTTGGATCTACCTATACATCCGTCCACCGACTCCAACAGCCTCTTGCGCATCAAGGATGGCCTCATGTGTCCCGTTATCGTATGCACGTTTGATATCAAGAAAAAGTGCCGCGCACATGCGCTTCTGGCGTTTCTGTTGCTGTACTATGGACACAAGATCAATGACGTTGTCTATAGAGGAGCTACCCCGTCGGAAACCCGCCATGGCATTAGGATGCACGTTATTGTGCTCAAGGTATCACTCAAGACGCGCCAAAAGCATTCTTTCCGTGACTTCTCCCACACAACTGGCCAAAGCCTGTATGATGACAGGTCGAGCGGGGATTCCTCTGGTTATAGTAATGGTATCAAGCGACTGGATTTCCACTGGGAAGAACAACTCCGTCCTGCCACGAGTAGTTGTAAAGGCTTATTAGCTCTCTACGCGCGCCGCGGCCCAGGTGCACAGCGCAGCATAAGTAATGCCGTCTGGACGTGGTGCAGACGAAAGCTTACTATCTGCAAGGGCAGCATTAAGTTACGAGTGAATACAACATCCATCGCTGAGTGCCGTGATGCAGGAGGAAGACACTGGGAAGCCGAGATACTCACTGCACTCGCGATTGTACTGCAGAGGTCAGTTGCAACTTCAATCTGGTGGCGGTTTTGATGTAGAGCCAATGCATAGAAAGGCTGTGGAAGCGTTGTGGAAGCGTCTTTGCTGTGGAAGCGCTAGAAGCCCCCGCACTCTCCGCCAAATGAGGGACATGGGCTTTCGAGTATCCGGAGATTAACAGAAGGACTTCCAGCGCTGTTCCGCCAGCGTGAACATGTCCATTCGCCTCTTGATTTTCCTCTGCAAACGACGCGCCTCTCTGACGTCCGTTACGCATTTGGTCCGTCTGTAACGTCTTTCTGCACGCCGACGAATTACACGTAGGTGGTCTAATTCGACATCAAATTCGGTGCGCATTCCAGTTGACGTGAGTAAGCCTCTAGCAGCCTTCCTTTCTGTTGCTATAATTTCCTCCAAACTTTAAGTGCACGCCTCTTCCATTCTAGTTTTAAATGGCGTCCAATCAATGTGCGCGTGTTTAGCTGGGCCGGACGCCTCAAGACCTGGAATCTTGATGTTGGTGGGCGTGTGGTCACTCCCGTGGGTCTCCACATCACAAAACCACTGGACACGCCGCCGCAGAGACCACGAAACCAGCGTCAGGTCAAGGCAACAGCTGTATGAATTGCCTCGCAGGTATGTCGGGCTGCCGTCTTTCATTACCTAAAGCTCATTTTCTGAAGCAAATAAGGCCAGATTCTTCCTTCTGGCGTTGACTACAGGACTTGCCCACAGTTGGTGGAGGGCGTTCAATCTCCGCTAATAATCCAAGCTGCCCGGGTTGCCTCCATTATTGTCTTCAACCTCTCGCAGTCCAATGGAGAGAAGGGGGAGACATACACCGCAATCAGTGTGAACTCTATGGATCCTTTTTGACTATGAAACACCCGTACTGATTGCATCGTGGGGTTGAACTGGGCAGGAAACGTACGTTTTATCGGTGCGGATGTAGACCAGAACTTTGCTGCGCTCCCCGCAAGTAGGAGCAAAAAAGGGCTCGTACCCGGAAAGCCTGATTGCTTGGGATAAGTTAGGTACGCAGATGACTAATATCGAGAAGTGGTTGTTGAAAACATATTGCCGAAAACTTGCGATTCGTGACTTTAGGCCTCTTGCGTTCCACTGGAAGACCGCAGCGCCCCTGACTTCCTCACGAAACGTGGGAAGCTGGCCAGCCATTCTGTTTTAAACATCTTTTAGTGCTGAAACCTGACAGTTTAGCACCAGTAAGGCAGCTTTGGGCGGTTGACGATTGCAGGGCCTGTATAAGAGGGCGAATGGCGTTGACCACCGTCCTAAAGATCACTAGGGCTTTGCGATCTTGCTCTGGGAGCCCTTCTCTAACGACAGGTGAGCTCGGCGATGGGAGCTTGCGCTGATGAGGCTCAGCAGGACGTAACGGCGGAAGCGCTGGCCAAGCATCAGCACACGAAGAGGTCTGATTATCCTTGGCGATGTATCGCGGACTGGACACACTTGTACGTAGAGGAGGGTGATAAGGAGGTGCCGTGGGTGCGTCGATGTGGTTGCTTTTTGCAATAGACTTTCTTGAGTTCTTCTTGCGGCGAGAACGCCTTTTCCGAAAACTCGCGGCAGCTTCACGGTGCGCAGAATTGTCCTAAACCATTTGCTTTAGAACGGCACGCTTGCTTTTTATGCGCGGACAATTCTTAGATGAGGCGTCATGAGGCCCGTTGCAGTTGGCACTCTTAAGCCCTTGCGCATTACAGGACTCAGCGCTGTGAGCTCCGGCCCAACGAGAGCACACCCTCGTCTTGTCGCAGATCCCGCTCGCATGACCCAGTTTCAAACATTTGTGGCATTTCAGGGGTTTTAGAATAAATGGCCGCAAGGTATGACGGAAATGGCCCACCTTCACGTGTGATGGAAGAGTGCCCCTTGGAACAAAATCTTCACACAACGGGAATTGTCCAGACGTGATACCCGTACAATTACGCTGCCTTCATTTTCCGTCCTCTCGAGTATGGGCAAATCACCTCGCGTGATAGCCTTGTCGACATCATAGATTACGCCGGAAGAGGACTCCTTCCCGCCGAGCGGGATATCAGCAAGTACTGATAAACCGCCGAGCTGAGTTATGGCTTGCAGTGGTTCCAGCGCAGCCGCATGGTGGATATCAACGGCTACAATGTTCTGCGCATTCACTCGAACGTCTTTGATTTCGTTAGGCACGAGGGCCTCGAGTTCTACAGAGACGACTTGCTTGTTAAGCAGCCTCATGTTGTCGGTTGGCTGCAGAGGAAGGACGAGGATGGTGTGTGCCGGTGTGTTGCCACTTGCTTTTACAGTGGACTAACTGGATGACGATCCGGCTCTTAGAAGTCTTTTCTTGGTATTCCGGCGGAGCTAAGTCTCAAAGCCGTCCTCACTTCTGGCCTCGCTGAGGTACTCGATGGTGTCATCGCGGTCGGGGTCACTCGGACGGCTCTACCGCTTCCTCGAGGAGCTTGAGGAGGGTCGCCAGGCCACTCGGATGCCCAGGAGGGTTGAGATCCATCGCCGTGTGACGGGGGACGGCATCCCGCAGTATACACCCAAAAACACAGATAAAAGCTGGGTACTGACTGAAAGCGTTCCACGAAGATGTACTTCGTCGTACATCTATCATAAATAAAAGTATTTCTACAGAATTAAGGAGAGAAATACGCAATCAAAAAGTTTTTAAATTTTACTGAGTTGGTTTCATTGACTCTACCGTCAGGGAGTACATTCTACTCGGATATAACAGTTCGCAAAAAGGAATTATTGAAAGCGTTAGTGGTACCATGAATACGCTGAACACTATTGTAATTAAACAAACGTTGGAGGATCCGGAGTTCCCGGGTTCCAACCCGACCGCGGCGGCTGCGTTTTTATGGAGGCAAAACGCTAAGGCGCCCGTGTGCTGTGCGATGTCAGTGCACGTTAAAGATCCCCAGGTGGTCGAAATTACTCAGGAGCCCTCCACTACGGCACCTCTCTCTTCCTTTCTTCTTTCACTCCCTCCTTTATCCCTTCCCTTACGGCGCGGTTCAGGTGTCCAACGATATATGAGACAGATACTGCGGCATTTCCTTTCCCCAAAAAACCAATTATTATTATTATTATTATTATTATTATTATTATTATTATTATTATTATTATTATTATTATTATTATTATTATTATTATTATTATTATTATTATTATTATTATTATTATTATTATTATTATTATTATTATTATTATTATTATTATTATCTGAAGGGGGGCCGAATAAAGCTCTCACGTATGCCGAAAATTATTATAAAGTTTGTAGAATACGCAGTCTTGTTATCTTACTCCGTGATGATCTTACGTCGTGATGATGCCGAAAATATCACCTTTTCGGTAAAGGATAACTGAAGTCGCCTAAAAACATTTTCACAGCTGGTCGGCTGTACAGAGCATATTATTCATGCTATCCCAAAAAATGTAAACTGTCATGAAAAGATGTTTGTAAATTTATAGATTTCACTGAAAAACCATTCGAGAATTGAGTTGTCCTCGAAAAATACAGGTCACAGTCGGCCAAATGTTTATACAAATGTGCTAGAGCATTTGTGGCCTTTATTAGACCACATGTTCCTGCTTGCCTACCTACGATTATACCCGTGGAATGCCCGCTTCCAGCTATTAAAAATTGCGGTAAGAACAACCATTACCGATTTGAGGCTGCCAGTTTAATACTCACACTGCAGACACAGGGCGACGTAGACAGTAACCATCCATCTCACTTGACCTGCACCAGCCAGCGCTGTGTTCGCAAAGAACTTGGTGGAAGGCGGAACAGTCTGGCACTTTCTGGCTGCTGTTGGTGCATTGATGAGCACAACCGATCATACTTTGTTGATGTCATGGCCGGCACACGCCACAGCATGTCGTGCTCTCAGCTCAGCGCTTGCTGAGCTCGACTTCATAAAAGTGAAAGTATATTTGAAACTATTTCCTACCAAGCTTGCAGATCTTCAAGCTTGAACTATCTAGCCCAAGCAAGAGATTTACTTGAGCATATTTCCTCTACATTGGGCCCTTTCATTCATCCAAGTTTCTGCACCGTTCCCGCTATTTTGTGTCTTAACCTGACCGCCGTCTCAACCTGTCCGTCTCGAGTGGTATGGTATTGGTTGAGAAAAAAACTGGTGTCATTGGAAATACAGTCTGTCTTCGGTGTTTCTGAGCCATCTTCAGGACACGTTAGACGCGTATGCAAAATGGCGCTGGACGTGTCCTTTGTGTTCTACTTTTGTCCTCGTCCGTCGCGCCGTTTTCTTTACATAATTCACGTAGAGAGTGCAATAAGTCAGAAAAGGCAATTGGACATATTCTGCTGGAATGTCGCGGTATCGGTCCCGATTTCAATGCCGACAAAGACAGCATCTCTGAGGCGCTGGGGTTCAGGGATAACGAAGACAGTGTGACACATGTCGGAAGCCAACAGTCACCGAAACCAAGGAGGATAGGAATTATTTCTTTTTTAATTTATGTGGACCAATACTTCGAAAACAAGCGTTATTATTTTATGCGCTAAGGATAATTGATGAGAAAGAAAAAACAACTACATGCCACCGGTGGGATCCGAACGCATGACCCCCGAATTTCGTGTCCAGTGCTTTACCATCTGAGCTACGGTGACGGCTGTTTAATATTCTGGTTTCGGGGGTATTTATGCACAGTATAATCTAGACTTAGGAGTGCTCAGTAGCGCCACCCTCGTTCGTAGTGACGGACGTAGTACATCCTGTATTACTGTGAGTGCCACGTAGGAACGTGGTCGAATGGTGAGGGCGGAAGCTGTGTGAGAACCCTGTTATGCTGCTATCAAGGCTGCCAGATTCGAGACCCTCGTTAAGCTATTAAGACTACAAGGAAAGGGAAAAGTGGTTCTCATTATGACATACATGACGGAAGCCAACAGTCACCGAAGCCGAGCAGCATGGGGGACGGTTTTTCTTTTTTTAATTTGTGGTGTTCATATCTTCGAAATTGGTATTTTATAGGTTAAGGATAGTTAATAAGAAAACAGAATAAAAGACAACCACATGCCGGTGGGATCCGAACCCATAACCTTCAAATTATCGAATGAAATATATGTTCACGGTAAAGGTCAGCAAAATTTTGGAAAACTTGTGTAATACAAGTGGGGAAAAACCCTTCGAAAGGGAGTTTTAGGAGCCAAAATAAGCATAACCTGAAATAAATTATGTGCTGTACTTAGAATAAGAATTAATTACATAAAATTGATAAAGGTAAGGAAACATCCAAATATTCAAAAAACAAATCTAAGCCTGGTGGCATCCGCTACCGTTCGTCCATCCAGTCAGCCGCAGCGTTCATCCACCGAATATGCTACCGGATCAGCCTTTTCTATCAAGTCCCGTGCACAAAATTGTTATTTCCACCAGTAAGCTGGGAAAATGTTGCCAGTCTGCTCTTAATCACCGGCTTCTTATGCCCTCTTTTAGCCAAGGCGCACAGAGTAAAACCGATGGAGGGCAAACTCGGAGAGAACGCATTCTGAAAAACACTCTAGATGTAAAAACAATATATATAACGGCTGCACTTCGTGCTGATAGCGCCCAACAATAACACGTTCTTAATATGAACAATTCAACATACATTACCTCTCGGCGCGCTTGATTCGCTTTAGCTTTTTCACCTTCTTTTCTGTACGAAGATTAAGCAAGCTTGAATCACAGTTTTTTGCCAGTTTTCAGGCGCGCAGTGGGCATCCGTAACAATTCCTTCCCTCTTTCGTATCCATGCCACGCCACCCCCAAACGCCATCGTGGTCGAAGGAGAGATAAAATTGAGGGGAGAAATTTTAATTACACAGGGTTGCGTTATACGTAAATAAAGAACTTGCACCCATGCTGAAAATATGTTATCATAGCGCGTCATGTAAAATTCAACTCTCTTCCAGTTTGGCATCAGTCGTTCTCTCGCGATAAGCTGGAATACACTTACCACCCGGTGGCAACAATCAACTTACCCTTTTTCGGCGAACGTTGAGAGCATTTTCAAGACTGCCTCGCTGAGCTGCACGTCTCTCTCCGCAAAGTCAGTCCTGTCGACAAGCGGGCGCCCGAAGAAGTAGGAAAGCTCCATGCTGTGGCCGGCGCCAATCCAGGAGGGCAGATTCCTGGGCGACTGGTGCCCAAACACATACGAGTACACGTCGCCGTTTTTCGCGGAGTGGTGCTTAGCCACAAAATGCATGGGGCACACGAACAGCCTGTCGGAGAGGTAGTCCACGTACTTGTTCCTCAGCGACTCCTTGCTGACGGCTTCTCTCGCATAATTGTCCAGCAAGTCAAGTGTCTCTTCTTTCGTCCAGGACTGAAGGACCTCGCGCAGTGAAGCCTCGAGTGTGGCTTCCGGAACCGCCTCGAGACGTTCGGCCTGCAATGCGGGTCTAAGCCTCATCTCGAACGCTGTCGAGCCCTCGTTCGCAGTGACTCCCACGAGGACATCGACGCTGGCCGCGAACCCTTTCGACACGGCCGCGACCGGCATTCGGGGCAGGTATTCTGTGTGGAAGGTCGGCAGGAAAGGAAACACCTTGGGAGCGGCGGCCTTCGCCGCTGCGCGAACCAACTCTCCCGAGGATTTGGCGCGAAGGCAGGAAAGCACGAGAGACGGCCGCTTAGCGAGCGTCGTCTCGGAGTCCGAGCATCCCACCAGGGCCGCGACCGCGTCTCCTTTGGCCACGCTGTGTTGAACGGACTCGAAGAAGTCCTGCGCGCCCATGTTTCCACTCATCATGACTGCTCTCCTGAAGAGGCCCTGTCCAAGCGGAGACAGCAGGTGGCTGTGCACGCTCATGCCTCCCGCACTGTGCCCGAAGACAGTGATCATCGCAGGGTTTCCACCGAAGGCGGGAGCGTTCCTGCGCAGCCATAGAAGGGCCAGCCGCTGGTCCATCAGGCCCATGTTTCCGGGAGCCTCGGGTGTGTCCGCATTAAGGAAACCGAGTATGCCAAGACGGTAGTTAAAGGACGCGATCACGAATCCCAATCTAGCAGCCAGGGTGGCTGCCGTGTAGTTGTCGAAAGCAGAGGAACCGCTCGTGAAACCGCCCCCGTGGATCCACACGAGCATAGGAGCCATGTCATCCGCCCACCGGGCCACGGGTGTCCAGACATTGATGTGAAGGCAGTCCTCGCTGAGCATGATACTTCCGACCGTATCTGACCATCGGCGCATCGTTTGCGGACAGGCCGTCCGAAGGTTTCGCGCGTCGAGGATGCCTTCCCAGGGGGCAGCCGGAACGGGGGGAAGAAAGCGCAGCTCACCGACAGGAGGCCTGGCGTACGGTATTCCCCGGTACTCTTCGACTCTTCGACAGCGCCACCGAGAACGTTCACTCGATGCCCGCGAACAACGCCTAGGCTGGTGCGCCTCTCGGTGCCGCCCGTGCCGCTCCAGATCAGGGTCAGCGATGCGGCTACGATTACCAGCCGACGACTCATGGTCATGCCTTCCTGCGCACAACCAGGACACCGAACTTATCACCTTCGGGGACCTTGCTCACGGTCGACGAAATGCACACAATACATTGCCCCTGAAAGAGTGAGCAAGACGACAGGTATTGTGATTCTAATGCTTTGCATATAACTTCATGAAAAGCCCTACTAGATGGGTCACAACTGCTCAGCTCAAGTTGCAACCTTACTGAACACCTCACGGAGGGCACTAAATGAAGCAATTTTTAAAAGACTTCAGAAATAACGCCATGCTAATAGCAGCGTACTGTGATCACCTACTTGTCTCCTTTCCAGAAAGAACAGGGACGAAATGCTTTCTTTCATTTTAGATTATTTTCCAATACCACTGAGGATATTATTGATTTATACCACAACTTTTAGATATCGAATCATTACCTGCAATGAGCGGTTTGTTCCCGCCCGGATAACGACCCAAATAAGGAGCGGATTGCTTGGGGAAGTTTGCTGCAAAATAGCTAATATAAACAAGAAAAATTAAAGCCGCTCTGCGAAAGATATGCCAGCTTTGAACGAAAAATATGCTAAGATTTCTTCTCAACTTAAGTGGCTTAGTAGCTGCTGGTAAGCATCGCTGCTATGCTGAAAAACTTTCGATCTATATGCCATCAACCCCCTGGAAATGTTCGAGTCTAATTACCGTAGCTAATTTTTTATAATGTTATTTATTGCCTCAGGTTATAAGGGGAGTTGGGAAATTAGAAAGAGTGAATGGGTGTCAAATTGGTCGCGAGGGTACTCTTTTTTTTTATGAGAGAGACCTCCACCACACGACTGCATTATTGGTGGGGGGGAGGGGGACACAATAACTTCTGTTCGTTTGGCCGAAAGCGGCACAGGATAACAAAAATACAATGACACAACTAATTATGGATGAGAAAAAGCTTGCACTGAAGGAGGACAACTGCGTTCCAGGAATGCAATGACACTAGTGAAATGAAAGACAGGAGCAAGAGAACTGCGCGCCACGTCACACATCAGATAAGAATGCGCGGAATTGATCTTCCGTGCAGCACTCAGTGACGCCAGCTAGCAGTCTGTTCCACTTATTGATCGTCCGTGGCAAGAACGAGGTTTTGTAAATATCTGTCCTACACTTAATCTCTCGAATCTTCCATTGATGGTCAAGTCGTCTAGAAAAAAAGTGAGGTTTAAGCACGTGCCGGTCGTTGTCAATGTTCAGCTTTCCAAAATAGATGCGATGCATGACTTGCAACATCGAATGTTTCCTACGGTTAGCCAGAGATCTCCAACGAAGGTGGTTTGGTTTGGTTTCGTTTATGGGGGTTTAACGTCCCAAAGCAACTCAGGCTATGAGGGCCGCCGTAGTGAAAGGCTCCGTAAATTTCGATCACCTGGGGTTCTTTAACGTGCACTGACATCGCACAGTACACGGGCCTCTAGAATTTCGCCTCCATTAAAATTCGACCGCCGCGGCCGGAATCGAACCCGCGTCTTTCGGGCCAGCAGCCGAACGCCATAGCCACTGAGCAAACGTGGCAGCTTCCCAAACAAGGTGTTTTTTAAAAGACGTGACACTAGTTGAGAAGCTATAATTATTAGACACAAATCTGCCAGCGTACTTCGTTTGATTACGTGATTGAAAAATCTTGAATTTTCCCATTATTAGACATGTATGTAGTACTAAGGTACGCGAGCCCCCACATCTATTCCAGCCAATTTAGTCAGTGTGAGCAGGCGGACTCATGGTGTTGAAACTTTAAGCATGAGGCTGCCATCCTTTTTAATTCGATGGTTGAGAACATTTTTTATTGTGCTGACATTACAGCCGCCGACGCTACGACGCTGGGTTTGACCTTCCATAAGTTTCCTCCTTCCATAGTAGGCCTGAAGACTACAGCAACACCAGGAGCTCTTTTTTCCTTATAGGATACAACTGTGAAGGATGCCTGGTTCGTCTCCTCTGCCGAGCGCACAGAGGATCTTTTTACGTCTCTCTCCCGATGAGCGGGGAGCCCCAGGTGGTCGCACGGCGAATACACATACCAGAAAAGACCTCAGAGTACTCAGACTAAGAAAAAACACTGAAAAATTAGGGACTGGGCTCAGACAGCCGGTCCGCTTATCGTCATCTTCCTCGTCCTCCTTTAAGCTGGAGATAGGTGATATGCCTGCTAGGACGCCTTTGTACTTCGCCAAGACCGGCTTGAAATAATCATTAAATGCAATTTCACGCTACATATCCCTTCCCATCAAATGGTGATACGTGATATTAAACAGTAAGATTGCAAATGTCTTTCATGATTCTTTCAAGCCGGTCTTCGCGATGTACAAAGACGTTCTACCACGCTCCCATCCATCGTATTCACCAAGTACAAGCAAAACACATTGTTATTGTTACATTGCTATAAGACATTGTTAACAGGGTTAGTTGAATCAATAACATCCTCCATCCCCAACAGCATGGCTTCAGGCGTGGTCTGTCTACTGTTACACAACTTGTCGAGACTTTACATGACTTCGCAAAAGCAATTAACGACCAAATGCAAACAGATGTAATCTTCTTAGACTTCTCAAAGGCTTTCGACCGGGTCTGCCACGCCAAACTGCTACAGAAGCTAAGTCGTATATTAGGGTAGGGTAAGTAGTCCATTGAATTGCCAATTATTTAACTGACCGTCGCCAGTTCGTGCCACTCGGCGACCACATTCAGATACTGTCCCGGTCCTTTCCGGTGTGCCACAGGGCTCTGTTTTAGCCCCAATTCTCTTCCTTCTCTTCAAAAACGACATTGGTGACCAGGTAGAAGCGAAACGGAGGTTGTTCGCAGATGACTGCGTACGATATCGAGAAATAAAAAGCCGAGAAGATCAAATAATTTCTAACAATGATTTTGGCAAGATAGCAGAATCGTGTTTGAAGTAGAAAATGGCTCTTAGACAAAACAGCTTCAATGACTACAACGAAAAACAAATTAGAACTTAGCTTCCCTTATGGCTATAGCAGCTCTGCACTCAAAACAGTCGCCGAGCACAAATACTTAGGCATCACTATATCAGCCAATCTGGGTGGACAGCTCACGTAGATCACGTAACAAACAAAGCGATGCGTAAGCTCATGTTTCTGAAACGAGCCCTGCAGCATTCTACGAAAGAATCCAAGCTTTTGGCGTATACTACTATCATACATCAAATACTATAATGCGCTAACGTCGCCTAGTTCCCGTAGACGCTAGATAACACAGCTACGATTCAGGCTGTCCAGCGAAAAAGTGGGCGCTTTATCTGCAACAGATATAGGCGCACCGACTCTCCGACGCTGATGCTATCTGAGAGTGGGCTTGACACGATAGCTAGTCGTGCGACGCTTCACCGTCTGTAGTTTCTGTACATGATTTTACATAACAAACTTAAAGTTGATTCCGCTACATACATTACCTTGAAGACTTCCAGGGAAACGCGTCCCAGAAAGGAACTCACCGTACAATAATATCACTGCTCAAATAATACCTTTATGTTATTTTTTCCGCGAGCTGTGTGCGAGTAGAACAACTTTTTGATTCACTGATTGTACAACGAACTACTGAGAAAGTTTTGGCCTAGCTGCCAAAAGTGTATTGTCAGGAAAGAAACCGTGATTTTTATTTACTTTTTCTAATATTTCGAGGGTTTTCCATGTATTTGTATTTCCAAGTATTTGTATACTTCATGTATATATTGTACTTCTCGCGATGATTTATGAAGGAAAAAGGTGATGATTCTTATGGGTTATCTTTGCATTGCCTTTGCCAATGCCCAGTCTTACTTCCCCCATAATCTTCACTGTACTTTGCGTACTTAAAATAGTGTTTATGCCTGGTCGACTGTTTCCCTGAGGCCAGATCACACTCCTCTAAAAATCCCTGAAACAGGGATTGGCAGTATTGATAAATAAATAAATAAATAAATAAATAAATAAATAAATAAATAAATAAATAAATAAATAAATAAATAAATAAATAATGCACAATAAAATACGGAATATGCTTCGCAGACTGAACGCTGAAATTTTCTAAGCGTGACGGTCCTCACAGTCAATTTCCTAAACGTTACGCTCCCTGAGTCTCGAAATGTGCGCATGTGTTATACGCTAAATCTGTTCTGGACGGATAGACTGCTTTCGAGAGATGAACAGCCATGTTAAGGGCTGTTTATAAGAATGGCGACATACAGCGCATTTTAAATAATAACCCTACTCAATAATTTCATCCTTATGCAATTTTAAAGCTCTGAATTTCTTGAAAAGTTTAATCATATCTCGACCGTCCAACGTGGATTTAGGACATCCCTTCCCGCATCCTCTGAACAAATATTGTGCATGATTTCACAGCTTAAATGAATTCAGATAAACAAAACGATGTAATCTTCACCAGCTTTGCAATATCTTTCGATGAAATCTTGCATAAAAAGTGACGCACCCAGCTCTTCAATTACATTTCAGCCTGTCTTTCGAGAAAGCCAGCTTCAAAGCCTATTCTCTCCATACTTTTCCTCTTGATTGTGGCATTCACCACGGCGCCGTTCTCGTACTATTTTAATTATTTTTATTTACTAATGACATTGAGAGTGACGATTTTGCCTACAACTGCATTATTTACTTAGCTTCAACAGAAGAAGAGTGTGAGCGTAGGTTTATTCTCAGAGAAGTCAATGAGTAAATTAGCAGTAAACTCCCATTAGCATTTTAAATTCAGGATATCAGAAACGCGTTTTAGGCTTGCCGTGGCTCTTACATTCCAAGCGACTCACCTGAGCATGCACCACTCGGAAAGGCTGCCGTCGGACGCTGCTCGGTGCACCCAGTGAGCGGCCGATGCGGAAAACAGCGCCGGTCCGCCAGCCGTGTCCATTTGCAAAGCAGCTCGCTCTTGTTCGCCCTGCTCTCCCGGAGACAGAAGGCCGCGCACCAGCCGCCCCGATTCCAAGAGTTTAGATGCGTGCAGATCGCGTAGCCTGCTAACGGAAATAGAAGAGTTCGGGGTAGCTGCTAGGAGTAGCAAAAGAATCCCAGGGCGAGTTCTGCACTGCAAATAATTTTGTTAGCAAAATACCCTGGCACCTGAAGTGTAAACTGAGTCAGTTCTTTTGAACGATTAGTGTTTAATTATTTAGGTTGCAAAGAATGATAGAAATATGTTTTGCTTCGCTTGCAACTTCTAGCTGCCTGCGGAGCAAACGCAAAATGCGTATTGGTATGGCGGGTTTGACATCCCGAAGCGACACGTTAGCTATGAAGGGTGCCGTTGTGGAGGGCTCCAGATTTGTTCAGACTATCTGTAGTCTTCTAACTTGCGCTGCAATCTCACAGCACATGGGCACTATTTTTTTCTTCTGCTTCCAGAGAAAAGCGGCTGCTGCGGAAGGGAGTCGATCCTACGACAAGCCCATTGCTGGCGGATTAATTACCTCAGCCTCCTGCTTCCCTGGAAATGAAACGAGCTTATTAAGAAAGGATGAAAGGAAGATCTCTGGGCGGCTGGCGCTGCTGCCATTCCTCTGATACCTTGGATTCATTTGCATGACTCTGAAGTCCCGCGAAACTAAGCATTTAAAAGCACATTCTTTTACCTCTAATGCGAAACATTACCAGCCCCGCTACGCGAAAAGATGGCCCGTGTGTGTGTGTGTGTGTGTGTGTGTGTGTGTGTGTGTGTGTGTGTGTGTGTGTGTGTGTGTGTGTGTGTGTGTGTGTGTGTGTGTGTGTGTGTGTGTGTGTGTGTGTGTGTGTGTGTGTGTGTGTGTGTGTGTGTGTGTGTGTGTGTGTGTGTGTGTGTGTGTGTGTGTGTGTGTGTGTGTGTGTGTGTGTGTGTGTGTGTGTGTGTGTGTGTGTGTGTGTGTGTGTGTGTGTGTGTGTGTGTGTGTGTGTGTGTGTGTGTGTGTGTGTGTGTGTGTGTGTGTGTGTGTGTGTGTGTGTGTGTGTGTGTGTGTGTGTGTGTGTGTGTGTGTGTGTGTGTGTGTGTGTGTGTGTGTGTGTGTGTGTGTGTGTGTGTGTGTGTGTGTGTGTGTGTGTGTGTGTGTGTGTGTGTGTGTGTGTGTGTGTGTGTGTGTGTGTGTGTGTGTGTGTGTGTGTGTGTGTGTGTGTGTGTGTGTGTGTGTGTGTGTGTGTGTGTGTGTGTGTGTGTGTGTGTGTGTGTGTGTGTGTGTGTGTGTGTGTGTGTGTGTGTGTGTGTGTGTGTGTGTGTGTGTGTGTGTGTGTGTGTGTGTGTGTGTGTGTGTGTGTGTGTGTGTGTGTGTGTGTGTGTGTGTGTGTGTGTGTGTGTGTGTGTGTGTGTGTGTGTGTGTGTGTGTGTGTGTGTGTGTGTGTGTGTGTGTGTGTGTGTGTGTGTGTGTGTGTGTGTGTGGGTGTGTGTGTGTGTGTGTGTGTGTGTGTGTGTGTGGGAGGGCTCAAGGCACCCAGGGACCAGTAGTGTTTTCGCACTACGACCAAAACGAGTGCATCTTCTACGCAGATGCGGCAATACACGAAAACGGAAGAGATGCGGGGTCGACGGTGACCGATTTGCAGATAAAGGAGGTCAGCAAATCCCTAAGGAATTGCACCGTGTTTGACGCCGAGGAGGTCACCGTTGCTCAAACGGTTACCGAGGGAAACAGGTCCGGGCGTTCGCTAGTAATTCTCGCGGGTTCACAAGACGCTTGGCGGGGGTGCAGCAACAGGAAATCGGCACGAAAGCGGCCGGAATCATAAAGGGGCGTGCCTCGGATATTGCAGCACGGCACTTCACGAATAGTGTCCAGCAAGAATTTTTTAAATTCCCTTTGTAGAAGCTGAGCTCTCTGTAGTTAAAATTTGAATTTCAGCGTCTTCGCGCTTTTCCCTCTCCTCTCGTCACTTTTTTACGCTGGAAGGTAGGCGCTCCTTCGCCGACCACCGTCTGGGAGCGGAGCATCCCGACCCGCCGGAGATTAGCGTCTTATTGACCGCGGCCACGGTATACCTGCCTGACGTCTGAAAGAATCTAACCAATGGCCACCTCTCATCTTGTCTACGCAGATGCGGGGGACGGAGGAAAGTGGGAGCGTGAAAAGGTTGCAGGGAAGGGCTCGCCAACTTTGACGCGATTGAGGGTCGTCTGCTGCATGCAGAAGAGTATTATTTGGCTCTGGTTTTCATGGCAACAGAGTGCAGGGATTAAGTGAGTTAATGTGCTCTCCTCGGAAGGCGTTTCAGAGCCCCGGCCTTTACAGGACGGTGGAGAAAACGAAGGAAAACACGACTGAAGCGCCAATCAGTCCCTGTTCAGTCACGGGATTCTAATCTCAAAATTTACAAATACGCGGACGAAATCAGCATAGATGCAGTAATCAGTGCGCTGAAACAAGTAGAAGATGGGCGAACAATAGCGCGTTAGATAAATGCACCGAAAACTAAAAAACTTCTTCCAAAGTTATAACCAGCAAATTTCTCAAGCTGTCACTATATGATTGTGGTCTACCTTCTTAGAAGTAGGGCCATTTTTTAAAATATTACGCTGTTATTCACTGAAAAAAAAAATGCGCTCGGTTGAGTATGCTAGTTTTGTTCCAACTTTTAACAGGTCGTTGCGCTTCTCCGTCAGAAATGTCACTCACTGCTACGAAATGTCAGCTTATAGCTATATCATTCATTAATATACTCTTGCATCATCTACCGCCATTTGAATTGGAGTGCAACCACAGTAGTGCTAAGATTTAAGAAACCATTATAACATTCTTTTAATTTATCATACAAAACTTTTATTTAATACGACATACTTCCTCTGTCAACCAGGTGATCTTTATCTTTACAGATTACCAGAAATCACTCTACTCAGTTGAAACTTCAATAGTCATGCAGGTATTGCGGAATAAGTGTGTAGAACAGCCTTATGTAAAATTCATGGAAGATATCTACAGCCAGTACACAGCTACCATAGTCATTCATAAAGTCAACAACAAACTTCCAATAAGGAAGGGTATCAGGCAGGAAGACACGATCTCGCCAATGCTATCGCTTGATTACAGGAGGTTTTCAGAGGACAGGATTGGTAACAGTTGGGACAGGATTGGTAACAGTTGCGAAAAAGAGATAATGCAGAATATCTGAATATTCTGCGATCGCTTTGGAAGTTGATTTGCTAAGTCACTCAGGAGAAGAACTGTCAAATATGATAAATGAGTAATACAGGCAGAGCAGTACAGTTGGTGGAAAAATTAATCTGCAGAAAACCAAAGTAGTGTGCAACAGTCTCGGAAGGAAATTCCTTTTTCGAATGGTAGCTAGGTGCTGGTTGTGTTATGGAATACGTGTGCAGGTAGGATCAGGAGAGTGATATCTCAAAAAGAAAAAAAAATCGGGTGGACTGCTATTGCAGGTTCTCTCAGATCACGAATGGCAGTTTACCAAAATCTTTCTCAAGAGAAAAGTCTACAACAGTTGTATCTTACCGGTACTTACCTATGACGCAGTAACGTGGAGGCTAACGAAAACTGTTCAGCTCAGGTTGAGAACAACGCAGTGAGCTATGGAAAGAAAAATGATAGGTGTACGTTAAGAGACCGGGAGCGGGAAGAGTGGGTGAGGGAACAAACACGGGTTAATGACATCCTAGTCGAAATGATGAGGAAGAAATGGGCTGGGGCAGGGCATGTAATGCGAAGGCAAGATAACCGCTGGTCCTTAAGGGTAACAGAGTGGATTCCAAGAGAAAGTAAGCGTAGCATGGGGCGGCAGAATGTTAGGTGGGCGGATGAGATTTAAGAAGTTTGCAGGCAAAGGGTGGATGAAGCTGGCAAAGGACAGGGTTGATTGGAGAGACATGGGAGAGGCCTTTGCCTTGCAATGGGCTTAGTAAGGATGATGATGATGACTTGAGCTAGAGCTAGCTAACGTGCGAGTCAAGCCAAAAAGAAAAAGAAGACACAAACCTAAGTGTTGGCAGAATCAGGAGGTCAAGAAGACCATAGAGAAACGTCAGGAAGCATCCAGGAACACGGATATTCCAAGAGGGGGGAACCAGAAGCTGGTGGTGGACAGAAAATGGATACCTTCATAAAGTGTAGAAGAGAAGCACCGTATTTGATCAATGAGAAAATTAAAAGAAAGGGTGCCCAATAGATGTCACAAGTAAATAAAAAGGATAGAAGAACAGCTCAGCAATTTTAAAAACTTATCAACTCCATGAGTAATAAGACTAGGCTAGATCAAAGGTTTATTTTTACAGATAGGGTATTCGGCTAGAAGGTAATGAACCAATGAAACATATAGGAACAAGGATGGCAGAAAAATTTTCAAAAGAACGAAATTTTGCACATAATTTATCGGAGGAGGATAGAGCGATTACTGCAATTGCTTCAAGTAAGCAAAGGTAGTAGGAAAGAACAGAGAATAATGTTCCTAATGGCAGGTCGGCACGATCAGGTGGTATTCTGATTATGTTATAAAGAAGCTAGGGCCAAAATCCAAGCAAACGCAATAGAGGTAGTCAACAAAATGATTGTGGATGTCAAAGCCCTCGTTGAATGGCGATTACGTAGATTGATCACGATATATAAGGTAAAGGGGTACAAAGCTGACATACGCAGCTACCGTACCATGACAGTGACATCTGTGGTTTACAGGGCGGTGATGCAGATTATAAAGGACAGACCACAGGCTTGGGTGGATAACGAGGGTGTGCTATTGGAGCTACAAAATGGGTTCCGTAAACAAAGGACAATCTGTTTTCGTTGACGCAGTGTATAGAGATTGCAGAAAAGAGACACAGGCCCTATGACTAGAATTTCTGGATATCAGGGCAGCCTACGACAACGTTATTCAAAATTATTTGTGGGACATACTGAGTACCTTGGATGTGGAAGATGGAGTAACCAATATTTTAAAAGCTTATATTAAGGTAACAGAGTGCTTATTAAACGGGAAAAAATTGGCGCTGTCTTAGCTCAGCTATGCCAGGATATATGTAGCGAGAGCTGTAGTTCCCCCCTGGTCTAATTGTGTGGTCAGTTATACGGCACACACCGCAGTGGCGGCCAAGTGGTTGAGCATCCGCCTCGCATGCGGGAGCTGCGGGGTTCGATCCCCAATGCCGCCGGGCACCTGCCGGCGATTCAATGGGTACAAGCTTTCCCCTGGCCTGGTGCTCGGCTTATTTCGAGTTAAATGCTTGGAAAATGGATCTTTGACCCCACCTCAAGAAGATAAAATACCTTGTGCCATGGCGCTCTTTGGCCATAGATGCCTTAGCGCCATAAAAAAAGTTATTCCATCGTGCTCTTCAGTTCCTCTTCTTCAGTCGTATCCATCATCGCCTCGCTGCGTTATACCAGTAGGGCTAGGGCACGCCGCTGTTGTCCGCTCAGCGTCCTTGTGTATTAGCTTGGAAAGCGCTGTTCTATCTGCTCCAGCGTCTCTTCATTTTTCTTGGCCTCGCGCTGCTCGTTATTCCTTTCCTGGACGGCTAACTGCCAGGCTACAACCTCGGGATCCGACGACTCGAGTTTATCCCGTCTTCTACGCTGCGCAGCGTCGGCCTCACTCTCCTTGTCCACCATGGCAGTGTGGTTTCCACCGGCACATCACCACCGCCCCCCATTATACATACCTCACCGCGACTTCTCCTCCCCTTGCCGCGCATGCGAAGTAGTGCGCAGCGGCACGGCGCTCCAACTGCGTTCTCCGACGTGACTCGGCTCCTCGCGCATGCGCAGTCTCCTCGGTCGGAAGCGAGCGGCGTCTGCTCCGCGGTCGGCACGCGGCGCACCAGCTGCCAGGCTCGGACTTCACTCAGCTTCTCGCGCATGCGCAGAACTGGCGACCGACAGCCACAGCGAAACGGCGAGACCTCGGGCAATATGTAGCTCTCGCTACAAAAAAATATCTCAGGGCGTATAGAAATACAGCGAGGTTTTAGGCCAGGATGTCCTCTGTATCCTTTCATGTTGTACATACAAGTTTTAGAGACCAAACTAGAGAGGAGCGGACTGGGCTTCAACCTATATTTTTTTCAGACAAGGCGGATAGATTAAACAGTCATTACTAGAACTAATGTACGCAGATGATAAAGTGCTAATGGCTGACAATAAGAAACATATGCAGAACTTGATAGATATCTGCGGTACAGAGGGAGATAAATTAGGTTTCAATTTAGTAAGGAAAAATCGACGCAGCCGCCGCTGTCGGGTTCGAAATGATCCGGAGTTCCAGGGTTCGAACCCGGCGTTTTTATGGAGGAAAAACGCTAAGGCAGCCGTGTGCTGTGCGATGTCAGTGCACATTAAAGATCCCCAGGTGGGCGAAATTATCCCTGAGCCCTCCACTACGGCACCTCTTTCTTCCTTTCTACTTTCACTCCCTCCTTTATCCCTTCCCTTACGGCGCGGTTCGGGTGTCCAACGATATATGAGACAGATACTGCGCCATTTCCTTTCCCCAAAAACCAATTAAAAAATTAAGAAAAATCGGCAGTCAAAATATTTATTGATGAGGGCGGCGAGCATAGAATACAGGAGTTCATGCTAGAAGTAGTGGTTAAGTACAAGTATCCTGTGGCGTGGATAAATAAGGGTGCTGAGTATTTTACAGAGCATGAGAAATATGTGATGAATAAAGCTAGTGGGAATGCAGCTCTCAATGAAAACGGGGTACTGCTGAATTAAAATACCTACGAAGTGGTAAGAGGGATCTGGAAAAGGATGAAGGTTCTTAGTCTGACTTTCGCCATTGCGGTCCTGTGCTTGAGACCAGATGTTCAAGTAAGGTTAGAAATCAAGCAACGCGGAGTAGGGAGGCTAGCTTTGGGAGCACATGTCGATACTCCTAATCAGGGGGTACAGAGTGATACGGGATGGGCGTCCTTCGAGAGAAAAGAAGTTAGCAGTCAGGCAGCATTTGAGGAGCGATTAAGAAAAATGGGGGAAGAGCAATGTGCTAGGAAAATTTTTCAGGTACCTGTACATGAGAAATATGGACACAAAATGAAGAAAGCGAACTAGAAATTTGACAAGTAAATATTTGGGCAGCAGTTGGCGAGCAAGTCAGCAATTTTCGGTCAAGAAAAGGTTCAAGAAACAGAGAGAGCTCTGTGGAAAACAGGGATGCTGACGGAATCGGCACTGGGAGCATACAAGATCTTTGAGCAGGACGGCAGTTTTCCGGACTAAGACATGTGCAGTCAGGTACCACGAGATAGACACGTTATGCTATGCTTGTGGAGAGGAGGAAAATATGGTTGAACATTTGATACTTTCCTGTAAAGGGTTTCACCCTGCAGTGAAAATCAGCGGGGCTGATTTATTTAAAGCGTTGGGGCTCAAGAACAATGAAGGAAAAATATATTTTAAGTAGGTAGAAGTAACTGGGCGACGTTTATCTCATTGGTGGCTAAAATCAAGACAAGAGTAAAATTTTTACGAGTCATGGATAGGCGGCTTGAGCCACCGCCCGATTTAAAGGGTTCCACCTTCTCAATCCATCCATCCATTCATGCACGAAGAAAATTCAACGGAAACGTACTCCGCTCCTCGCTTAATACCTGTAATTTCTATGCTCACAATTAACTTATTTATGCACGCCTCAGTACATACCACCAACATACGATTCTTAGAGATCTGTACATGCACTAGGCGCGCCTTCATTCACTTCCAAGAGTCGCACAGTCGTGAAAACAGCGCATTGGCCCTTGGCCAAGGACTTGCATCCTTTCAAAACATCATGGACACCTATAAGACTGTCCTGCCTCGTCTGCTATCCGGTAATTTAGTGCTTAACACCGTATTTTCGCATGGTGACTTAAATGCGCATCCGTACCAAACTACTCACTTCAGAGATGCCCTTGACGTGTTTTTGGACTTCTGTGATATTTCCATCGGACATTGCCAAATGAGCCATGTTTGGATGGTGACTTGTGAGAATAGCTCTTCAAAACAGAAGCTCGTGGACTTGGTGGAGCCGCGCGTGAAAGGGCTCGAATGGGTGATATTAAAGCGAAAGCTTCGCTGGCCGCGAACTTGCGAATTCGCCGTGGCGGTGCTCCGAGGAGGCACATGACGTCACAACGCGCGCCTCGCCGCGGATATTTCTCTCTCGCTTCCTTGTCACTACTGCGCATGCGCCGCCAGTAGCACCGAGCCACTGGTGTTTCGCCGCAGCGCAGCGCCACGCCTTTTCTCAAAATCCAACTTGAAATTTTCAGTTTTTCTTCTTTCCATCCCTCCTTTTTCCCTACCTATACGGCGCGGTTCGGGTGTCCACCGAGATACGTGAGATGGTTACTGTGCCATTTCCTTTCCTTAAAAACCAAACAAAACAAGTGAGCCGACGGCGTTCTAAAGTCCATTGGCGCTGACAACTTTGCAAAGGCCGTTCATTTTCACGAAATGAAAGGCGGACAACTGGTTCTGCTGGTCAGTGGAGACCTGAATCTAGCTTTCATGTGCGTGGCGTTGGTGTCCAAATGCAAAACCCTGCTTTGATTGCGTTCCGCACAATGGATAGGCAGCGTGTCCTCCCTGCCAGCCTGGGAAGTTGCATGCAGTTAATTGTTGATCGCGAGAGATTAATCACCAAATGAACGCTGCGGCCTAGCTATTGCTGCAGTGCCGCATGTCAGCCACAACACTGTCAGCGCTAATGCATTCAGGCCACATCTCTCTCTCACCACCGCCGCATGTATCAAAGCACGAATGAGGCGTCCGCATATCCAGGGAGCCAGTTATGCGCCCATTCTTTCCTCAAAGCCATCGCCGTCAAGAACATTTCCAACGCCAATGAACACAGTGAACGCCGACATCTTTCGCTTTGTATATCCTGGATTAGCTGAGCTAATCCACATTATCTTTTGGTCCGGAAACAAGAAACTTTAAGTTGAGGCTGCTTTGACTCCGGCGCCACATGAAGCATCGCCGGATTGTGGAAGCTTTGGAACCGTATGGCAATGTTCAGTCAGTGCTGCGTGAAAAGTGGCGCTGCCCTGGGATGGAGCAAATGGAGACAGCAAACCGGAAAGTGTCTCTCGGGCTGGAAGATGGGGTATAATGTTCCAACTTTCCCCACACCCTTAGTGTATTTGGGATTCAGGCCTTCGTAGCCATGGGCAGGACTCCACTGTGTCTTCGGTGCAGCGGAGTTGGACATGTCTGACAGCAGTGCCGTACGCCGTGGGACACCCAGTGTCGTTTCGGTCACACAGGGGATACTTGAGTTATGACATATGCCAACAGGTCACGTCAGGGATCCTGGTCCAAAGAAGACGAAGTAATGTCAGAGCACATCATGGACATTTCTGATGTGGACGCTTCCGGAGAGCTCAACACAGCTTCCACGTGAGGCATTGCAGATTAATAATAGTTCACAGGACATCAAGCCGCCATCTACTGAACCTCCCAACCCCGATCCTCCAGGCTCAGGTCAGCTGCAGCATGGCGCACCTGATCTTGGGTTGGCTAAACAGCCGCGTTCTGCCGCAGAAGTATCTAAAGATCTGCCATCGGAGACTGCTGAGGAGCCAGCGGATGGGCGTCCAGGCTGCTCCCTCGGTGGTGTGTCGCTGGGGTGTTTTGCGCCGCGTCTGCAGTCAATTCCACCGGCGTCTGCAAATAGCTGCCGGCCGACCTTAGAGCTGCGAGTGATGTGGTGCTCATGGGCGAAAGCCTCTGACACCTCATAAACAGCAGCGCGCCACTGAAGCGTCCCGCGGATGAGGAGCTCGGTGTCAGCGGACATCCGAGCAAGGCATCAGTGGTGGAGGGCAAAAGAAGGTTTGCTCCTAAAAAGAGGGCAATGACAGCACAAAAGGCCGCCAATTCGCTGGCGGCGCACCCTAGCTCAGCAGATGGAGTCGAATAATGTACATATGAAAAATGGGGGTTCACAGCTTTCGAGGTCGCTACCCTTAACGTTAGAAGCTTGAGGAATCGACGGCGGCAGTGCCACTTAAAGCATGTATATGAAGGCTGTAGCGCTAATGAAGCTTCAATTCACGAAACTAAGCTGGCTACGGCTTCGGATACAGCATCTGCTCTTGAGATGTTTTTACCGCGATATAATATTATCATAAGTCAGTCGAAAGTCTTGTCTGGAGTGTGCATGCTTTCTTTAGCAGCACTCTGAATATGACTAAGAAGTACTTGCAACTGGGCTTGTTGGTGCATATTCGTGAAGGACATAAGAGCGCAAACTGGCAACACGGACGAGGAAGGGAACAGGACGAGCGCTCGTCCTGTTCCCTTCCTCGTCCGTGTTGCCAGTTTGCGCTCTTATGTCTTTCACTCTGTATATGACCGACCTGTCGTATTGCACTGATGATGAGGGGTGACTCATATTTTGTGACCTCTTCATTCCGTGTCAGCAGTGGCCAAATATTTCTGTATCATCATCATCATCATCAATCATCATAATCAGTCTTACTATACCCACTGCAGGGCAAAGTCCTCTCCCATGTCTCTCCAATTAACCCTGTCCTGTACCAGCTGCATCCACCCTTTGCCTGCAAAATTCTAATCTCATCCGCCCACCTAATCTTCTGCCGCCTCCTGCTACGCTTACTTTCTCTTGGAATCCATTCCATTACCCTTAAGGACCAGCGGTTATCTTGCCTTCGCATTACATGTCCTGCCCAAACCCATTTCTTTCTCTTGATTTCGACTAGGATGTCATTAACCCGTGTTTGTTCCCTCACCCACTCTGCCCGGTTCCGGTCTCTTAACGTTACACCTATCATTTTTCTTTCCATGGCTCGCTGCGTTGTCCTTAACTTAAGCTGAACTTTTTTCGTTAGCCTCCACGTTTCTGCCCCGTAGGTGAGTACCGGTAAGATAAAGCTGTTGTACACTTTTATCTTGAGGGAAATTGGTAAACTGCCGCTCATGATCTGCGAGAACTTGCCATATGCGCTCCACCCCATTTTTATCCTTCTAGTTATCTCCCTCTCATGATCCGGATCAGCTGTCACTACCTGCCCTAAGTAGACGTATTCGGGCACAACTTCTAGGCTCTCGCTGCCAATTGTGAACGGTTGTTTCTTTGCTAGGATGTTGAACATTACCTTGGTTTTCTGCATGTTAATTTTTAGACCCACCGTTCTGATCTGCCTGTCTAACTCATTGATCATGATTTGCAGTTCACCTCCTGAGTGACTCAGCAAGGCAATGTCATCAGCGAATCGTAGATTATTTAGGTATTCTCCATTTATTCTTATTCCCAACTGTTCCCACTTCAAGCCTCGGAATACCTCCTGTGAACAGGCGGTGAATAGCATTGGCGAGATCGTGTCCCCTTGCCTGACGCCTTTCCTTATTGGAATTTTATTGCTGACTTTATGGAGGACTATAGTCGCTGTGCAGCTGCTATATATATATATCTTCCAGTATTTTGACATAAGGCTCTTCTACCCCCTGATTACGCAATGCCTGTATGACTGCTGCGGTTTCCACTGAGTCGAATGCTTTCTCGTAATCAATGAAAGCTATATATAGTGGTTGGTTATATTCTGCGCATTTCTCTATCATCTGATTGATAGTGTGAATATGATCTATTGTGGAATATCCATTACGAAAGCCTGCCTGATCATTAGGTTGATTAAAGTCTAACGTTGCTCTGACTCTATTAGCGATTACCTTAGTAAATACTTAGTAGCAACGGATAGTAAGCTGATCAGCCTGTAATTTTTCAAGTCCTTGGCGTCTCCCTTCTTATGAATTAAGATAATATTTGCATTCTTTCAAGCTTCTGGCACAGTCGAGGTCATAAGGCATTGCGTATACAGGGTGGCTAGTTTTTTTAGCACGATGTCAACTCCATCCTTCAACAGATCTGCTGTTACCTGATCCTCCCCAGATGCTTTTCCCCTTTTCAATGCTTCTAAGGCTTTCTTTACTTCATCTTGCGTTACTGGCGGGATGACGAATTGCTGTGCACTGCCGTCTTACTCATTAATGCTCTGATTACATTGGCTACTGTACAGGTCTGTATAGAACTCTTCGGCTACGTTGACTATCTTATCCATATTGCTAATGACATTGCCCTGCTTGTCTCTTATTGCATACATCTGATTTTTACTATGCCTAGTTTCCTCTTCACTGTTTTTAGGCTACCTCCGTTCTTTATAGCATGCTCGATTCTCTCCATATTAAAGTTCCTTATGTCGGCTACCATGAGATTATTTATTAACTTGATAGCTCGGTTAGTTCTATTCTGTCGGTAGGGTTAGACGGTCTCATGCTTTGGCGCTTCTTAATCAGATCTTTCGTCACCTGAGATAGCTTCCCGGTGTCCTTTCGAACTGTCCTACCGCCTACTTCTACTGCGCACTCCGTAATTATTGATGTCAGATTATCGTGCATTGAATGAACATCAAGATCGTCTTCCTCAGTTAAAGCCGAATATCCTAAACTCCTGTGCTTTCCCTCTTAAGGCTAACTCGTTAATGGTCTTCCTCTTCACTAGCTTCTTCCGTTCCCTCTTCAAGTCTAAGCTAATTCGAGACCTTACCATTCTGTGGTCGCTACGACGCACCTTTCCGAGTACGGCCACATCCTGAATGATGCCAGGCTTAGCGCATAGTATGAAGTCGATTTCATTTTTAGTTTCACCATTGGGGCTCTTCCATGTCCACTTCCTGTTTTCTCGTTTGCGGGAGAAGGTATTCATGATCCGTAAATTATTTCTATCCGTGAATTCGACTAATAACTCTCCCCTGCTATTTATAGAACCTATGCCATAGTCACCTACACCGTGGTCGTCAGCCTGCTTCTTGCCAACATTCGCATTCAAGTCGCCGATCAGTACAGTGTACTGTGATTTTAATTTATTCATAGCCGATTCTACGTCCTCATAGAAACTTTCAACGGTCTGGTCATCATGGCTGGATGGGGGCGCGTAGGCCTGCACCACTTTCAGCTTGTACCTCCTATTCAGCCTAATCACAGTAGCTGCTACCCTCTCGTTACTACTATATAACTCCTCTACGTTGCCAGCTATATCCTTATTAATGAGGAATCCCACGCCTAGCTCTCGTCTATCCTCTAATCCGCGATAGCAAAGTACGTGTCCGTCCTTTAGTACTGTATATGCCTCACCTGTCCTCCGAACTTCGCTAAGCCCTATCACATCCCATTTAATTCCCGCTAGTTCCTCGAACAGCACTGCTAGGCTAGATTCAATGCACATGGTAACTGGTAGCGCAGTTACCATGTGCATTGAATCTAAAGATCACCAACTCGCCCAGCTGTCTGCTTTAACTGCTAGGCTAGCCTCACTAGATAAAGTTCTAGCGTTAAACGTTGCCAGGTTCAGATTCCAATAGCGGCCTGTCCGAAGCCAGAGATTCTTAGCACCCTCCGCATGCGTCACAGGTCTGACCGCCGCCGTGGTCAGTTGCTCCGCAGCCGCTGGGGACTGAGGGCCGAGGGTTAATTGGTTTGATTATAGAAGGTTGTGGCCAAGTACTGCAGCAGGGTGGCCAAATCCTGCTCTGGTGAGGGAGTGCGTTGTCGGTTCTGGTCACCGAGATCAGGCCGCACTCAAGGCCTGGTTATGCAATTCCATCGATACGCGGATTTTTTTTTTTTGAAACCTGGAGGAGAATTGCGCGGCACCAGGATTTAGCCCCGGTCCTCCTGCACTAGAGGCGGATGCTCTACCTCTACGCCATCGCTGCAAGTCTGTATATGCTCTATGCATATCTGTCTGTATATGTCTGTATATGTATATGCTGTATATGCTGTATTTCTGTATATGTCCTGTAAAGCAGACAGATAGAAATGTGTTTTTTTTTTCATTGACAAACCTCCTGCGCACGGATCGGGAAATTCTACTGCTAGGAGATTTCAGTTTTCTATCTATGAATATCGATCAGTATATCGTCGTCATTATGGCCCCAGTTCTGCTGTTCTGCTGTTCTGCTGTGTGAAGTGCAAACCGCATAATATATGATAACGGTGCCTGCAAACAATGCGAAGCAGGTTCCTTCTGCCCCTCCACCCGTGTGTTTCCTGGTAGACATTACGATAGCGTTTTCTTGTCGTCATAAGTGAAAAACGCCTGGCTAAAAATTGAATGCAAACAGCATCCCTTAAACCAGTGTCCAACCACGTTCACAGCGTGGATTAGGGCCACAAGTCTTTTGCTTTATTTTGTTGTTTCTTTCCGGTTTTTAGTTTTTATTGTTTATTGGACGTAGCCTTCATAACATGGCTTGGTGCTCTGTTGTCATCCGGGTGCCTCATCACCAGTCCTTGTTATCTGCACTTGTGTTTGTAGGTAGTTCGATTTATTTTCATAGCACTAAGCCGAATGTGGTATTCCTTCGGTTAGCACGAGGTCATTTTAGTGTTCGCTGTCACAGAGCGACGTGGTACAATAAGGACGTTCTGTAGTAATGGCCGGCCTAGAAAGGTCTTTCACATAATGGTTGTTTTTTGCGTGATTAGTATTATTTTTCTCATGACTATCATGCCTGCGCACTTTTCACGCGCCGTTGTTTTATGATTATATTGAAAATGAGCTGCTGAGATCGCTTATACACGCTTTGTATGGTTTCACAGAATAAAATTGATAGTCTGCGTTTGTGTGCGTCGTTATCGTTTCTTCCGTCGTCCTTTCGCGCCGCAGTTTCTAAGCGTCGAATAATACGTGATATTTCATATGTGATTTCCACGTGATATTTCAGTGCTCACGGGACTGTTCAGCCCGTGGAAGAGCCTCATGGAATATCCCACGCAGAGCCGCCACATTCATCGAAGTTTCTGTTGAAAGAGCAGTGTGCTAGAGTGCGGGGGACGTATGCTGCGCAGGATCGACCTCCTACCTGGCTGCCTTTACTTGATGCATGTGTGTGTCTCCCGGAACTTTGATGTGCGGCCAAAGTGAGAGCAGGATGCTGGCGTGACTGTGTATGGCGGGTTGCGGGATGCGACCAGGTTAAGTCGGGCTTGAAACCTGCCAGGGTGGGCGCACTTCCATGCAACAAAGAAAAAAATAACCGTCGTGGCGGAGTGAATGCGTCCCGTCTCGCATTCCGGGTTGGATTCCCACCGGCACCGCAGTTTTCTTATGTTTTTTGTTAACTGAAGGCGCTTCAAGGTTGTATCTGCGTCGTAACATATTCAGGGTTTGTACGCGAGAAGTGGAGCTTTCGCTCCAAAAGAAGACACAAAACCCAAATCCAAACACCTCCAACCAAACACGTGTGACACCCTCATGAGTCCGCAATAGTTTCATCAAGATATTCCAACTCTCTAGGGTGCAACGCGACTGAGGACTTGGTGACACACGGGTCGCTGGAACTAGCGAGGAGATATTCCTGTTATTTTCCTGTACCTCATCGCTAGATAAAGTGTCCCGTGTATCACTAAGCCCTCAGTGGCGTTACACCTGAGAAAGATGCAATATCTTAATGAAACTATTGCGGACTCATGATGGGTGTCACACGTGTTTGGTTTGAGGTGTATGGATTTGTGTTTGTGTCTTCTTTTTGTGTGCCCTTCTTCACCTGCTGGCGCTGGTTTTGGAGCCTTCATAAACACGATTCGCTCTGAATAAAAATGTGGCTGTGGCCCAACTCACGTGAGCCAGTATATTCATGCTTAAAATCAGTTGCTGGGCGAGTTGGTACTTCATGCTAACATTCACAGCGCAAGACGAACACGGACACGAGGGGAGACACCACAAAGCGCCGACTTCAACAAAAGTTTATTGCTGTGCGAGCGACTATATATGGTGTACAGCGGGCATGCGCAGCAAAAACGAAAAGGTACAATCATGAGCATCTGGTTGCTAACATTCACAGCGCAAGACGAACACGGACACGAGGGGAGACACCACGAAGCGCCGACTTCAACAAAAGTTTATTGCTGTGCGAGCGACTATATATGGTGTACAGCGGGCATGCGCAGCAACGAAAAGGTACAATCATGAGCATCTGGTTGCTAACATTCACAGCGCAAGAAGAACACGGACACGAGGGGAGACACCACAAGGCGCCGACTTCAACAAAAGTTTATTGCTGTGCGAGCGACTATATATGGTGTACAGCGGGCATGCGCAGCAACGAAAAGGTACAATCATGAGCATCTGGTGTGTTCGCTTGCGATGTGGCGCCGCTACCAGATGCTCATGATTGTACCTTTTCGTTGCTGCGCATGCCCGCTGTACACCATATATAGTCGCTCGCACAGCAATAAACTTTTGTTGAAGTCGGCGCATTGTGGTGTATCCCCTCGTGTCTGTGTTCGTCTTGCGCTGTGAATGTCAGCAACCAGATGCTCATGATTGTACCTTTTCGTTGCTGCGCATGCCCGCTGTACACCATATATAGTCGCTCGCACAGCAATAAACTTTTGTTGAAGTCGGCGCTTTGTGGTGTATCCCCTCGTGTCCGTGTTCGTCTTGCGCTGTGAATGTTAGCAACCAGATGCTCATGATTGTACCTTTTCGTTGCTGCGCATGCCCGCTGTACACCATATATAGTCGCTCGCACAGCAATAAACTTTTGTTGAAGTCGGCGCTTTGTGGTGTATCCCCTCGTGTCCGTGTTCGTCTTGCGCTGTGAATGTTAGCAACCAGATGCTCATGATTGTACCTTTTCGTTGCTGCGCATGCCCGCTGTACACCATATATAGTCGCTCGCACAGCAATAAACTTTTGTTGAAGTCGGCGCTTTGTGGTGTATCCCCTCGTGTCCGTGTTCGTCTTGCGCTGTGAATGTTAGCAACCAGATGCTCATGATTGTACCTTTTCGTTGCTGCGCATGCCCGCTGTACACCATATATAGTCGCTCGCACAGCAATAAACTTTTGTTGAAGTCGGCGCTTTGTGGTGTATCCCCTCGTGTCCGTGTTCGTCTTGCGCTGTGAATGTTAGCAACCAGATGCTCATGATTGTACCTTTTCGTTGCTGCGCATGCCCGCTGTACACCATATATAGTCGTTCGCACAGCAATAAACTTTTGTTGAAGTCGGCGCTTTGTGGTGTCTCCCATCGGGTCCGTGTTCGTCTAGCGCTGTGAATGTTAGCAACCAGATGCTCATGATTGTACCTTTTCGTTGCTGCGCATGCCCGCTGTACACCATATATAGTCGCTCGCACAGCAATAAACTTTTGTTGAAGTCGGCGCTTTGTGGTGTCTCCCCTCGTGTCCGTGTTCGTCTTGCGCTGTGAATGTTAGCAACTAAATGCTCATAATTGTACCTTTTCGTTGCTGCTCATGCCCGCTGTACACCATATACAGTCGCTCGCACAGCAATAATCTTTTGTTGAAGTCGGCGCTTTGTGGTGTCTCCCCTCGTGTCCGTGTTCGTCTTGCGCTGTGAATGTTAGCAACCAGATGCTCATGATTGTACCTTTTCGTTGCTGCGCATGCCCGCTGTACACCATATATAGTCGCTCGCACAGCAATAAACTTTTGTTGAAGTCGGCGCTTTGTGGTGTCTCCCCTCGTGTCCGTGTTCGTCTTGCGCTGTGAATGTTAGCAACCAGATGCTCATGATTGTACCTTTTCGTTGCTGCGCATGCCCGCTGTACACCATATACAGTCGCTCGCACAGCAATAAACTTTTGTTGAAATCGGCGCTTTGTGATGTCTCCCCTCGTGTCCGTGTTCGTCTTGCGCTGTGAATGTTAGCAACCAGATGCTCATGATTGTACCTTTTCGTTGCTGCGCATGCCCGCTGTACACCATATACAGTCGCTCGCACAGCAATAAACTTTTGTTGAAATCGGCGCTTTGTGATGTCTCCCCTCGTGTCCGTGTTCGTCTTGCGCTGTGAATGTTAGCAACCAGATGCTCATGATTGTACCTTTTCGTTGCTGCGCATGCCCGCTGTACACCATATATAGTCGCTCGCACAGCAATAAACTTTTGTTGAAATCGGCGCTTTGTGATGTCTCCCCTCGTGTCCGTGTTCGTCTAGCGCTGTGAATGTTAGCAACCAGATGCTCATGATTGTACCTTTTCGTTGCTGCGCATGCCCGCTGTACACCATATATAGTCGCTCGCACAGCAATAAACTTTTGTTGAAGTCGGCGCTTTGTGGTGTCTCCCCTCGTGTCCGTGTTCGTCTTGCGCTGTGAATGTTAGCAACCAGATGCTCATGATTGTACCTTTTCGTTGCTGCGCATGCCCGCTGTACACCATATATAGTCGCTCGCACAGCAATAAACTTTTGTTGAAGTCGGCGCTTTGTGGTGTCTCCCCTCGTGTCCGTGTTCGTCTAGCGCTGTGAATGTTAGCAACCAGATGCTCATGATTGTACCTTTTCGTTGCTGCGCATGCCCGCTGTACACCATATATAGTCGCTCGCACAGCAATAAACTTTTGTTGAAGTCGGCGCTTTGTGGTGTCTCCCCTCGTGTCCGTGTTCGTCTTGCGCTGTGAATGTTAGCAACCAGATGCTCATGATTGTACCTTTTCGTTGCTGCGCATGCCCGCTGTACACCATATATAGTCGCTCGCACAGCAATAAACTTTTGTTGAAGTCGGCACTTTGTGGTGTCTCCCCTCGTGTCCGTGTTCGTCTTGCGCTGTGAATGTTAGCAACCAGATGCTCATGATTGTACCTTTTCGTTGCTGCGCATGCCCGCTGTACACAATATATAGTCGCTCGCACAGCAATAAACTTTTGTTGAAGTCGGCGCTTTGTGGTGTCTCCCCTCGTGTCCGTGTTCGTCTTGCGCTGTGAATGTTAGCAACCAGATGCTCATGATTGTATCTTTTCGTTGCTGCGCATGCCCGCTGTGCACCATATATAGTCGCTCGCACAGCAATAAAATTTTGTTGAAGTCGGCGCTTTGTGGTGTCTCCCCTCGTGTCCGTGTTCGTCTTGCGCTGTGAATGTTAGCAACCAGATGCTCATGATTGTACCTTTTCGTTGCTGCGCATGCCCACTGTACACCATATATAGTCTCTCCCACAGCAATAAACTTTTGTTGAAGTCGGCGCTTTGTGGTGTCTCCCCTCGTGTCCGTGTTCGTCTTGCGCTGTGAATGTTAGCAACCAGATGCTCATGATTGTACCTTTTCGTTGCTGCGCATGCCCGCTGTACACCATATACAGTCGCTCGCACAGCAATAAACTTTTGTCGAAGTCGGCGCTTTGTGGTGTCTCCCCTCGTGTCCGTGTTCGTCTTGCGCTATGAATGTTAGCAACCAGATGCTCATGATTGTACCTTTTCGTTGCTGCGCATGCCCACTGTACACCATATATAGTCGCTCGCACAGCAATAAACTTTTGTTGAAGTCGGCGCTTTGTGGTGTCTCCCCTCGTGTCCGTGTTCGTCTTGCGCTGTGAATGTTAGCAACCAGATGCTCATGATTGTACCTTTTCGTTGCTGCGCATGTCCGCTGTGCACCATATATAGTCGCTCGCACAGCAATAAACTTTTGTTGAAGTCGGCGCTTTGTGGTGTCTCCCCTCGTGTCCGTGTTCGTCTTGCGCTGTGAATGTTAGCAACCAGATGCTCATCATTGTACCTTTTCGTTGCTACGCATGCCCACTGTACACCATATATAGTCGCTCGCACAGCAATAAACTTTTGTTGAAGTCGGCGCTTTGTGGTGTCTCCCCTCGTGTCCGTGTTCATCTTGCGCTGTGAATGTTAGCAACCAGATGCTCATGATTGTACCTTTTCGTTGCTGCGCATGCCCACTGTACACCATATATAGTCGCTCGCACAGCAATAAACTTTTGTTGAAGTCGGCGCTTTGTGGTGTCTCCCCTCGTGTCCGTGTTCGTCTTGCGCTGTGAATGTTAGCAACCAGATGCTCATGATTGTACCTTTTCGTTGCTGCGCATGCCCGCTGTGCACCATATATAGTCGCTCGCACAGCAATAAAATTTTGTTGAAGTCAGCGCTTTGTGGTGTCTCCCCTCGTGTCCGTGTTCGTCTTGCGCTGTGAATGTTAGCAACCAGATGCTCATGATTGTACCTTTTCGTTGCTGCGCATGCCCGCTGTACACCATATATAGTCGCTCGCACAGCAATAAACTTTTATTGAAGTCGGCGCTTTGTGGTGTCTCCCCTCGTGTCCGTGGTCGTCTTGCGCTGTGAATGTTAGCAACCAGATGCTCATGATTGTAACTTTTCGTTGCTGCGCATGCCCGCTGTACACCACATACAGTCGCTCGCACAGCAATAAACTTTTGTTGAAGTCGGCGCTTTGTGGTGTCTCCCCTCGTGTCCGTGTTCGTCTTGCGCTGTGAATGTTAGCAACCAGATGCTCATGATTGTACCTTTTCGTTGCTGCGCATGCCCGCTGTACACCATATATAGTCGCTCGCACAGCAATAAACTTTTGTTGAAGTCGGCGCTTTGTGGTGTCTCCCCTCGTGCCCGTGTTCGTCTTGCGCTGTGAATGTTAGCAACCAGATGCTCATGATTGTACCTTTTAGTTGCTGCGCATGCCCGCTGTACACCATATATAGTCGCTCGCACAGCAATAAACTTTTGTTGAAGTCGGCGCTTTGTGGTGTCTCCCCTAGTGTCCGTGTTCGTCTTGCGCTGTGAATGTTAGCAACCAGATGCTCATGATTGTACCTTTTCGTTGCTGCGCATGCCCGCTGTACACCATATATAGTCGCTCGCACAGCAATAAACTTTTGTTGAAGTCGGCGCTTTGTGGTGTCTCCCCTCGTGCCCGTGTTCGTCTTGCGCTGTGAATGTTAGCAACCAGATGCTCATGATTGTACCTTTTCGTTGCTGCGCATGCCCGCTGTACACAATATATAGTCGCTCGCACAGCAATAAACTTTTGTTGAAGTCGGCGCTTTGTGGTGTCTCCCCTAGTGTCCGTGTTCGTCTTGCGCTGTGAATGTTAGCAACCAGATGCTCATGATTGTATCTTTTCGTTGCTGCGCATGCCCGCTGTACACCATATACAGTCGCTCGAACAGCAATAAACTTTTGTTGAAGTCGGCGCTTTGTGGTGTCTCCCCTCGTGTCCGTGTTCGTCTTGCGCTGTGAATGTTAGCAACCAGATGCTCATGATTGTACCTTTTCGTTGCTGCGCATGCCCGCTGTACACCATATATAGTCGCTCGCACAGCAATAAACTTTTGTTGAAGTCGGCGCTTTGTGGTGTCTCCCCTCGTGTCCGTGTTCGTCTTGCGCTGTGAATGTTAGCAACCAGATGCTCATGATTGTACCTTTTCGTTGCTGCGCATGCCCGCTGTACACCATATATAGTCGCTCGCACAGCAATGAACTTTTGTTGAAGTCGGCGCTTTGTGGTGTCTCCCCTCGTGTCCGTGTTCGTCTTGCGCTGTGAATGTTAGCAACCAGATGCTCATGATTGTACCTTGTCGTTGCTGCGCATGCCCGCTGTACACCATATATAGTCGCTCGCACAGCAATAAACTTTTGTTGAAGTCGGCGCTTTGTGGTGTCTCCCCTCGTGTCCGTGTTCGTCTTGCGCTGTGAATGTTAGCAACCAGATGCTCATGATTGTACCTTTTCGTTGCTGCGCATGCCCGCTGTACACCATATATAGTCGCTCGCACAGCAATAAACTTTTGTTGAAGTCGGCGCTTTGTGGTGTCCTCCCTCGTGTCCGTGTTCGTCTTGCGCTGTGAATGTTAGCAACCAGATGCTCATGATTGTACCTTTTCGTTGCTGCGCATGCCCGCTGTACACAATATATAGTCGCTCGCACAGCAATGAACTTTTGTTGAAGTCGGCGCTTTGTGGTGTCTCCCCTCGTGTCCGTGTTCGCCTTGCGCTGTGAATGTTAGCAACCAGATGCTCATGATTGTACCTTTTCGTTGCTGCGCGTGCCCGCTGTACACCATATACAGTCGCTCGCACAGCAATGAACTTTTGTTGAAGTCGGCGCTTTGTGGTGTCTCCCCTCGTGTCCGTGTTCGTCTTGCGCTGTGAATGTTAGCAACCAGATGCTCATGATTGTACCTTTTCGTTGCTGCGCGTGCCCGCTGTACACCATATACAGTCGCTCGCACAGCAATGAACTTTTGTTGAAGTCGGCGCTTTGTGGTGTCTCCCCTCGTGTCAGTGTTCGTCTTGCGCTGTGAATGTTAGCAACCAGATGCTCATGATTGTACCTTTTCGTTGCTGCGCGTGCCCGCTGTACACCATATACAGTCGCTCGCACAGCAATGAACTTTTGTTGAAGTCGGCGCTTTGTGGTGTCTCCCCTCGTGTCCGTGTTCGTCTTGCGCTGTGAATGTTAGCAACCAGATGCTCATGATTGTACCTTTTCGTTGCTGCGCGTGCCCGCTGTACACCATATACAGTCGCTCGCACAGCAATGAACTTTTGTTGAAGTCGGCGCTTTGTGGTGTCTCCCCTCGTGTACGTGTTCGCCTTGCGCTGTGAATGTTAGCAACCAGATGCTCATGATTGTACCTTGTCGTTGCTGCGCATGCCCGCTGTACACCATATATAGTCGCTCGCACAGCAATGAACTTTTGTTGAAGTCGGCGCTTTGTGGTGTCTCCCCTCGTGTCCGTGTTCATCTTGCGCTGTGAATGTTAGCAACCAGATGCTCATGATTGTACCTTTTCGTTGCTGCGCGTGCCCGCTGTACACCATATACAGTCGCTCGCACAGCAATGAACTTTTGTTGAAGTCGGCGCTTTGTGGTGTCTCCCCTCGTGTCCGTGTTCGTCTTGCGCTGTGAATGTTAGCAACCAGATGCTCATGATTGTACCTTTTCGTTGCTGCGCGTGCCCGCTGTACACCATATACAGTCGCTCGCACAGCAATGAACTTTTGTTGAAGTCGGCGCTTTGTGGTGTCTCCCCTCGTGTCCATGTTCGTCTTGCGCTGTGAATGTTAGCAACCAGATGCTCATGATTGTACCTTTTCGTTGCTGCGCATGCCCGCTGTACACCATATATAGTCGCTCGCACAGCAATAAACTTTTGTTGAAGTCGGCGCTTTGTGGTGTCTCCCCTCGTGTCCGTGTTCGTCTTGCGCTGTGAATGTTAGCAACCAGATGCTCATGATTGTACCTTTTCGTTGCTGCGCATGCCCGCTGTACACTATAAACAGTCGCTCGCGCAGCAATAAACTTTTGTTGAAGTCGGCGCTTTGTGGTGTCTCCCCTCGTGTCCGTGTTCGTCTTGCGCTGTGAATGTTAGCAACCAGATGCTCATGATTGTACCTTTTCGTTGCTGCGCGTGCCCGCTGTACACCATATACAGTCGCTCGCACAGCAATGAACTTTTGTTGAAGTCGGCGCTTTGTGGTGTCTCCCCTCGTGTCCGTGTTCGTCTTGCGCTGTGAACGTTAGCAACGAGATGCTCATGATTGTACCTTTTCGTTGCTGCGCATGCCCGCTGTACACCATATACAGTCGCTCGCACAGCAATAAACTTTTGTTGAAGTCGGCGCTTTGTGGTGTCTCCCCTCGTGTCCGTGTTCGTCTTGCGCTGTGAATGTTAGCAACCAGATGCTCATGATTGTACCTTTTCGTTGATGCGCATGCCCGCTGTACACCATATATAGTCGCTCGCACAGCAATAAACTTTTGTTGAAGTCGGCGCTTTGTGGTGTCTCCTCTCGTGTCCGTGTTCGTCTTGCGCTGTGAATGTTAGCAACCAGATGCTCATGATTCTATCTTTTCGTTGCTGCGCATGCCCGCTGTACACCATATACAGTCGCTCGAACAGCAATAAACTTTTGTTGAAGTCGGCGCTTTGTGGTGTCTCCCCTCGTGTCCGTGTTCGTCTTGCGCTGTGAATGTTAGCAACCAGATGCTCATGATTGTACCTTTTCGTTGCTGCGCATGCCCGCTGTACACCATATATAGTCGCTCGCACAGCAATAAACTTTTGTTGAAGTCGGCGCTTTGTGGTGTCTCCCCTCGTGTCCGTGTTCGTCTTGCGCTGTGAATGTTAGCAACCAGATGCTCATGATTGTACCTTGTCGTTGCTGCGCATGCCCGCTGTACACCATATATAGTCGCTCGCACAGCAATGAACTTTTGTTGAAGTCGGCGCTTTGTGGTGTCTCCCCTCGTGTCCGTGTTCGCCTTGCGCTGTGAATGTTAGCAACCAGATGCTCATGATTGTACCTTTTCGTTGCTGCGCGTGCCCGCTGTACACCATATACAGTCGCTCGCACAGCAATGAACTTTTGTTGAAGTCGGCGCTTTGTGGTGTCTCCCCTCGTGTCCGTGTTCGTCTTGCGCTGTGAATGTTAGCAACCAGATGCTCATGATTGTACCTTTTCGTTGCTGCGCGTGCCCGCTGTACACCATATACAGTCGCTCGCACAGCAATGAACTTTTGTTTAAGTCGGCGCTTTGTGGTGTCTCCCCTCGTGTCAGTGTTCGTCTTGCGCTGTGAATGTTAGCAACCAGATGCTCATGATTGTACCTTTTCGTTGCTGCGCGTGCCCGCTGTACACCATATACAGTCGCTCGCACAGCAATGAACTTTTGTTGAAGTCGGCGCTTTGTGGTGTCTCCCCTCGTGTCCGTGTTCGTCTTGCGCTGTGAATGTTAGCAACCAGATGCTCATGATTGTACCTTTTCGTTGCTGCGCGTGCCCGCTGTACACAATATACAGTCGCTCGCACAGCAATGAACTTTTGTTGAAGTCGGCGCTTTGTGGTGTCTCCCCTCGTGTCCGTGTTCGTCTTGCGCTGTGAATGTTAGCAACCAGATGCTCATGATTGTACCTTGTCGTTGCTGCGCATGCCCGCTGTACACCATATATAGTCGCTCGCACAGCAATGAACTTTTGTTGAAGTCGGCGCTTTGTGGTGTCTCCCCTCGTGTCCGTGTTCGTCTTGCGCTGTGAATGTTAGCAACCAGATGCTCATGATTGTACCTTTTCGTTGCTGCGCGTGCCCGCTGTACACCATATACAGTCGCTCGCACAGCAATGAACTTTTGTTGAAGTCGGCGCTTTGTGGTGTCTCCCCTCGTGTCCGTGTTCGTCTTGCGCTGTGAATGTTAGCAACCAGATGCTCATGATTGTACCTTTTCGTTGCTGCGCGTGCCCGCTGTACACCATATACAGTCGCTCGCACAGCAATGAACTTTTGTTGAAGTCGGCGCTTTGTGGTGTCTCCCCTCGTGTCCGTGTTCGTCTTGCGCTGTGAATGTTAGCAACCAGATGCTCATGATTGTACCTTTTCGTTGCTGCGCATGCCCGCTGTACACCATATATAGTCGCTCGCACAGCAATAAACTTTTGTTGAAGTCGGCGCTTTGTGGTGTCTCCCCTCGTGTCCGTGTTCGTCTTGCGCTGTGAATGTTAGCAACCAGATGCTCATGATTGTACCTTTTCGTTGCTGCGCATGCCCGCTGTACACTATAAACAGTCGCTCGCGCAGCAATAAACTTTTGTTGAAGTCGGCGCTTTGTGGTGTCTCCCCTCGTGTCCGTGTTCGTCTTGCGCTGTGAATGTTAGCAACCAGATGCTCATGATTGTACCTTTTCGTTGCTGCGCGTGCCCGCTGTACACCATATACAGTCGCTCGCACAGCAATGAACTTTTGTTGAAGTCGGCGCTTTGTGGTGTCTCCCCTCGTGTCCGTGTTCGTCTTGCGCTGTGAACGTTAGCAACGAGATGCTCATGATTGTACCTTTTCGTTGCTGCGCATGCCCGCTGTACACCATATACAGTCGCTCGCACAGCAATAAACTTTTGTTGAAGTCGGCGCTTTGTGGTGTCTCCCCTCGTGTCCGTGTTCGTCTTGCGCTGTGAATGTTAGCAACCAGATGCTCATGATTGTACCTTTTCGTTGATGCGCATGCCCGCTGTACACCATATATAGTCGCTCGCACAGCAATAAACTTTTGTTGAAGTCGGCGCTTTGTGGTGTCTCCTCTCGTGTCCGTGTTCGTCTTGCGCTGTGAATGTTAGCAACCAGATGCTCATGATTGTATCTTTTCGTTGCTGCGCATGCCCGCTGTACACCATATACAGTCGCTCGAACAGCAATAAACTTTTGTTGAAGTCGGCGCTTTGTGGTGTCTCCCCTCGTGTCCGTGTTCGTCTTGCGCTGTGAATGTTAGCAACCAGATGCTCATGATTGTACCTTTTCGTTGCTGCGCATGCCCGCTGTACACCATATATAGTCGCTCGCACAGCAATAAACTTTTGTTGAAGTCGGCGCTTTGTGGTGTCTCCCCTCGTGTCCGTGTTCGTCTTGCGCTGTGAATGTTAGCAACCAGATGCTCATGATTGTACCTTTTCGTTGCTGCGCATGCCCGCTGTACACCATATATAGTCGCTCGCACAGCAATAAACTTTTGTTGAAGTCGGCGCTTTGTGGTGTCTCCCCTCGTGTCCGTGTTCGTCTTGCGCTGTGAATGTTAGCAACCAGATGCTCATGATTGTACCTTTTCGTTGCTGCGCATGCCCGCTGTACACCATATATAGTCGCTCGCACAGCAATGAACTTTTGTTGAAGTCGGCGCTTTGTGGTGTCTCCCCTCGTGTCCGTGTTCGTCTTGCGCTGTGAATGTTAGCAACCAGATGCTCATGATTGTACCTTGTCGTTGCTGCGCATGCCCGCTGTACACCATATATAGTCGCTCGCACAGCAATAAACTTTTGTTGAAGTCGGCGCTTTGTGGTGTCTCCCCTCGTGTCCGTGTTCGTCTTGCGCTGTGAATGTTAGCAACCAGATGCTCATGATTGTACCTTTTCGTTGCTGCGCATGCCCGCTGTACACCATATATAGTCGCTCGCACAGCAATGAACTTTTGTTGAAGTCGGCGCTTTGTGGTGTCTCCCCTCGTGTCCGTGTTCGTCTTGCGCTGTGAATGTTAGCAACCAGATGCTCATGATTGTACCTTTTCGTTGCTGCGCGTGCCCGCTGTACACCATATACAGTCGCTCGCACAGCAATGAACTTTTGTTGAAGTCGGCGCTTTGTGGTGTCTCCCCTCGTGTCCGTGTTCGTCTTGCGCTGTGAATGTTAGCAACCAGATGCTCATGATTGTACCTTTTCGTTGCTGCGCGTGCCCGCTGTACACCATATACAGTCGCTCGCACAGCAATGAACTTTTGTTGAAGTCGGCGCTTTGTGGTGTCTCCCCTCGTGTCAGTGTTCGTCTTGCGCTGTGAATGTTAGCAACCAGATGCTCATGATTGTACCTTTTCGTTGCTGCGCGTGCCCGCTGTACACCATATACAGTCGCTCGCACAGCAATGAACTTTTGTTGAAGTCGGCGCTTTGTGGTGTCTCCCCTCGTGTCCGTGTTCGTCTTGCGCTGTGAATGTTAGCAACCAGATGCTCATGATTGTACCTTTTCGTTGCTGCGCGTGCCCGCTGTACACCATATACAGTCGCTCGCACAGCAATGAACTTTTGTTAAAGTCGGCGCTTGTGGTGTCTCCCCTCGTGTCCGTGTTCGTCTTGCGCTGTGAATGTTAGCAACCAGATGCTCATGATTGTACCTTGTCGTTGCTGCGCATGCCCGCTGTACACCATATATAGTCGCTCGCACAGCAATGAACTTTTGTTGAAGTCGGCGCTTTGTGGTGTCTCCCCTCGTGTCCGTGTTCGTCTTGCGCTGTGAATGTTAGCAACCAGATGCTCATGATTGTACCTTTTCGTTGCTGCGCGTGCCCGCTGTACACCATATACAGTCGCTCGCACAGCAATGAACTTTTGTTGAAGTCGGCGCTTTGTGGTGTCTCCCCTCGTGTCCGTGTTCGTCTTGCGCTGTGAATGTTAGCAACCAGATGCTCATGATTGTACCTTTTCGTTGCTGCGCGTGCCCGCTGTACACCATATACAGTCGCTCGCACAGCAATGAACTTTTGTTGAAGTCGGTGCTTTGTGGTGTCTCCCCTCGTGTCCGTGTTCGTCTTGCGCTGTGAATGTTAGCAACCAGATGCTCATGATTGTACCTTTTCGTTGCTGCGCATGCCCGCTGTACACCATATATAGTCGCTCGCACAGCAATAAACTTTTGTTGAAGTCGGCGCTTTGTGGTGTCTCCCCTCGTGTCCGTGTTCGTCTTGCGCTGTGAATGTTAGCAACCAGATGCTCATGATTGTACCTTTTCGTTGCTGCGCATGCCCGCTGTACACCATAAACAGTCGCTCGCGCAGCAATAAACTTTTGTTGAAGTCGGCGCTTTGTGGTGTCTCCCCTCGTGTCCGTGTTCGTCTTGCGCTGTGAATGTTAGCAACCAGATGCTCATGATTGTACCTTTTCGTTGCTGCGCGTGCCCGCTGTACACCATATACAGTCGCTCGCACAGCAATGAACTTTTGTTGAAGTCGGCGCTTTGTGGTGTCTCCCCTCGTGTCCGTGTTCGTCTTGCGCTGTGAACGTTAGCAACGAGATGCTCATGATTGTACCTTTTCGTTGCTGCGCATGCCCGCTGTACACCATATACAGTCGCTCGCACAGCAATAAACTTTTGTTGAAGTCGGCGCTTTGTGGTGTCTCCCCTCGTGTCCATGTTTGTCTTGCGCTGTGAATGTTAGCAACCAGATGCTCATGATTGTACCTTTTCGTTGATGCGCATGCCCGCTGTACACCATATATAGTCGCTCGCACAGCAATAAGCTTTTGTTGAAGTCGGCGCTTTGTGGTGTCTCCTCTCGTGTCCGTGTTCGTCTTGCGCTGTGAATGTTAGCAACCAGATGCTCATGATTGTACCTTTTCGTTGCTGCGCATGCCCGCTGTACACCATAATAGTCGCTCGCACAGCAATAAACTTTTGTTGAAGTCGGCGCTTTGTGGTGTCTCCTCTCGTGTCCGTGTTCGTCTTGCGCTGTGAATGTTAGCAACCAGATGCTCATGATTGTACCTTTTCGTTGCTGCGCATGCCCGCTGTACACCATATATAGTCGCTCGCACAGCAATAAACTTTTGTTGAAGTCGGCGCTTTGTGGTGTCTCCTCTCGTGTCCGTGTTCGTCTTGCGCTGTGAATGTTAGCAACCAGATGATCATGATTGTACCTTTTCGTTGCTGCGCATGCCCGCTGTACACCATATATAGTCGCTCGCACAGCAATAAACTTTTGTTGAAGTCGGCGCTTTGTGGTGTCTCCTCTCGTGTCCGTGTTCGTCTTGCGCTGTGAATGTTAGCAACCAGATGCTCATGATTGTACCTTTTCGTTGCTGCGCATGCCCGCTGTACACCATATATAGTCGCTCGCACAGCAATAAACTTTTGTTGAAGTCGGCGCTTTGTGGTGTCTCCTCTCGTGTCCGTGTTCGTCTTGCGCTGTGAATGTTAGCAACCAGATGCTCATGATTGTACCTTTTCGTTGCTGCGCATGCCCGCTGTACACCATATATAGTCGCTCGCACAGCAATAAACTTTTGTTGAAGTCGGCGCTTTGTGGTGTCTCCTCTCGTGTCCGTGTTCGTCTTGCGCTGTGAATGTTAGCAACCAGATGCTCATGATTGTACCTTTTCGTTGCTGCGCATGCCCGCTGCACACCATATATAGTCGCTCGCACAGCAATAAACTTTTGTTGAAGTCGGCGCTTTGTGGTGTCTCCTCTCGTGTCCGTGTTCGTCTTGCGCTGTGAATGTTAGCAACCAGATGCTCATGATTGTACCTTTTCGTTGCTGCGCATGCCCGCTGTACACCATATATAGTCGCTCGCACAGCAATAAACTTTTGTTGAAGTCGGCGCTTTGTGGTGTCTCCTCTCGTGTCCGTGTTCGTCTTGCGCTGTGAATGTTAGCAACCAGATGCTCATGATTGTACCTTTTCGTTGCTGCGCATGCCCGCTGTACACCATATATAGTCGCTCGCACAGCAATAAACTTTTGTTGAAGTCGGCGCTTTGTGGTGTCTCCTCTCGTGTCCGTGTTCGTCTTGCGCTGTGAATGTTAGCAACCAGATGCTCATGATTGTACCGTTTCGTTGCTGCGCATGCCCGCTGTACACCATATAGTCGCTCGCACAGCAATAAGCTTTTGTTGAAGTCGGCGCTTTGTGGTGTTTCCCTTCGTGTCCGTGTTCGTCTTGCGCTGTGAATGTTAGCAACCAGATGCTCATGATTGTACCTTTTCGTTGCTGCGCATGCCCGCTGTACACCATATACAGTCGCTCGCACAGCAATAAACTTTTGTTGAAGTCGGCGCTTTGTGGTGTCTCCCCTCGTGTCCGTGTTCGTCTTGCGCTGTGAATGTTAGCAACCAGATGCTCATGATTGTACCTTTTCGTTGCTGCGCATGCCCGCTGTACACCATATACAGTCGCTCGCACAGCAATAAACTTTTGTTGAAGTCGGCGCTTTGTGGTGTCTCCCCTCGTGTCCGTGTTCGTCTTGCGCTGTGAATGTTAGCAACCAGATGCTCATGATTGTACCTTTTCGTTGCTGCGCATGCCCGCTGTACACCATATATAGTCGCTCGCACAGCAATAAACTTTTGTTGAAGTCGGCGCTTTGTGGTGTCTCCCCTCGTGTCCGTGTTCGTCTTGCGCTGTGAATGCTAGCAACCAGATGCTCATGATTGTACCTTTTCGTTGCTGCGCATGCCCGCTGTACACCATATACAGTCGCTCGCACAGCAATAAACTTTTGTTGAAGTCGGCGCTTTGTGGTGTCTCCCCTCGTGTCCGTGTTCGTCTTGCGCTGTGAATGTTAGCAACCAGATGCTCATGATTGTACCTTTTCGTTGCTGCGCATGCCCGCTGTACACCATATACAGTCGCTCGCACAGCAATAAACTTTTGTTGAAGTCGGCCCTTTGTGGTGTCTCCCCTCGTGTCCGTGTTCGTCTTGCGCTGTGAATGTTAGCAACCAGATGCTCATGACTGTACCTTTTCGTTGCTGCGCATGCCCGCTGTACACCATATACAGTCGCTCGCACAGCAATAAACTTTTGTTGAAGTCGGCGCTTTGTGGTGTCTCCCCTCGTGTCCTTGTTCGTCTTGCGCTGTGAATGTTAGCAACCAGATTCTCATGATTGTACCTTTTCGTTGCTGCGCACGCCCGCTGTACACCATATATAGTCGCTCGCACAGCAATAAACTTTTGTTGAAGTCGGCGCTTTGTGGTGTCTCCTCTCGTGTCCGTGTTCGTCTTGCGCTGTGAATGTTAGCAACCAGATGCTCATGATTGTTCCTTTTCGTTGCTGCGCATGCCCGCTGTACACCATATACAGTCGCTCGCACAGCAATAAACTTTTGTTGAAGTCGGCGCTTTGTGGTGTCTCCCCTCGTGTCCGTGTTCGTCTTGCGCTGTGAATGTTAGCAACCAGATGCTCATGATTGTACCTTTTCGTTGCTGCGCATGCCCGCTGTACACCATATACAGTCGCTCGCACAGCAATAAACTTTTGTTGAAGTTGGCGCTTTGTGGTGTCTCCCCTCGTGTCCGTGTTCGTCTTGCGCTGTGAATGTTAGCAACCAGATGCTCATGATTGTACCTTTTCGTTGCTGCGCATGCCCGCTGTACACCATATATAGTCGCTCGCACAGCAATAAACTTTTGTTGAAGTCGGCGCTTTGTGGTGTCTCCCCTCGCGTCCGTGTTCGTCTTGCGCTGTGAATGTTAGCAACCAGATTCTCATGATTGTACCTTTTCGTTGCTGCGCATGCCCGCTGTACACCATATACAGTCGCTCGCACAGCAATAAACTTTTGTTGAAGTCGGCGCTTTGTGGTGTCTCCCCTCGTGTCCGTGTTCGTCTTGCGCTGTGAATGTTAGCAACCAGATGCTCATGATTGTACCTTTTCGTTGCTGCTCATGCCCGCTGTACACCATATATAGTCGCTCGCACAGCAATAAACTTTTGTTGAAGTCGGCGCTTTGTGGTGTCTCCCCTCGTGTCCGTGTTCGTCTTGCGCTGTGAATGTTAGCAACCAGATGCTCATGATTGTACCTTTTCGTTGCTGCGCATGCCCGCTGTACACCATATACAGTCGCTCGCACAGCAATAAACATTTGTTGAAGTCGGCGCTTTGTGGTGTCTCCCCTCGTGTCCGTGTTCGTCTTGCGCTGTGAATGTTAGCAACCAGATGCTCATGATTGTACTTTTTCGTTGCTGCGCATGACCGCTGTACACCATATATAGTCGCTCGCACAGCAATAAACTTTTGTTGAAGTCGGCGCTTTGTGGTGTCTCCCCTCGTGTCCGTGTTCGTCTTGCGCTGTGAATGTTAGCAACCAGATGCTCATGATTGTACCTTTTCGTTGCTGCGCATGCCCGCTGTACGCCATATATAGTCGCTCGCACAGCAATAAACTTTTGTTGAAGTCGGCGCTTTGTGGTGTCTCCCCTCGTGTCCGTGTTCGTCTTGCGCTGTGAATGTTAGCAACCAGATGCTCATGATTGTACCTTTTCGTTGCTGCGCATGCCCGCTGTACACCATATACAGTCGCTCGCACAGCAATAAACATTTGTTGAAGTCGGCGCTTTGTGGTGTCTCCCCTCGTGTCCGTGTTCGTCTTGCGCTGTGAATGTTAGCAACCAGATGCTCATGATTGTACTTTTTCGTTGCTGCGCATGACCGCTGTACACCATATATAGTCGCTCGCACAGCAATAAACTTTTGTTGAAGTCGGCGCTTTGTGGTGTCTCCCCTCGTGTCCGTGTTCGTCTTGCGCTGTGAATGTTAGCAACCAGATGCTCATGACTGTACATTTTCGTTGCTGCGCATGCCCGCTGTACACCATATATAGTCGCTCGCACAGCAATAAACATTTGTTGAAGTCGGCGCTTTGTGGTGTCTCCCCTCGTGTCCGTGTTCGTCTTGCGCTGTGAATGTTAGCAACCAGATGCTCATGATTGTACCTTTTCGTTGCTGCGCATGACCGCTGTACACCATATATAGTCGCTCGCACAGCAATAAACTTTTGTTGAAGTCGGCGCTCTGTGGTGTCTCCCCTCGTGTCCGTGTTCGTCTTGCGCTGTGAATGTTAGCAACCAGATGCTCATGATTGTACCTTTTCGTTGCTGCGCATGCCCGCTGTACACCATATACAGTCGCTCGCACAGCAATAAACTTTTGTTGAAGTCGGCGCTTTGTGGTGTCTCCCCTGGTGTCCGTGTTCGTCTTGCGCTGTGAATGTTAGCAACCAGATGCTCATGATTGTACCTTTTCCTTGCTGCGCATGCCCGCTGTACACCATATATAGTCGCTCGCACAGCAATAAACTTTTGTTGAAGTCGGCGCCTTGTGGTGTCTCCCCTCGTGTCCGTGTTTGTCTTGCGCTGTGAATGTTAGCAACCAGATGCTCATGATTGTACCTTTTCGTTGCTGCGCATGCCCGCTGTACACCATATATAGTCGCTCGCACAGCAATAAACTTTTGTTGAAGTCGGCGCTTTGTGGTGTTACCCCTCGTGTCCGTGTTCGTCTTGCGCTGTCAATGTTAGCAACCAGATGCTCATGATTGTACCTTTTCGTTGCTGCGCATGCCCGCTGTACACCATATATAGTCGCTCGCACAGCAATAAACTTTTGTTGAAGTCGGCGCTTTGTGGTGTCTCCTCTCGTGTCCGTGTTCGTCTTGCGCTGTGAATGTTAGCAACCAGATGCTCATGATTGTACCTTTTCGTTGCTGCGCATGCACGCTGTACACCATATACAGTCGCTCGCACAGCAATAAACTTTTGTTGAAGTCGGCGCTTTGTGGTGTCTCCCCTCGTGTCCGTGTTCGTCTTGCGCTGTGAATGTTAGCAACCAGATGCTCATGATTGTACCTTTTCGTTGCTGCGCATGCCCGCTGTACACCATATATAGTCGCTCGCACAGCAATAAACTTTTGTTGAAGTCGGCGCTTTGTGGTGTTTCCCTTCGTGTCCGTGTTCGTCTTGCGCTGTGAATGTTAGCAACCAGATGCTCATGATTGTACCTTTTCGTTGCTGCGCATGCCCGCTGTACACCATATATAGTCGCTCGCACAGCAATAAACTTTTGTTGAAGTCGGCGCTTTGTGGTGTCTCCCCTCGTGTCCGTGTTCGTCTTGCGCTGTGAATGCTAGCAACCAGATGCTCATGATTGTACCTTTTCGTTGCTGTGCATGCCCGCTGTACACCATATATAGTCGCTCGCACAGCAATAAACTTTTGTTGAAGTCGGCGCTTTGTGGTGTTTCGCCTCGTGTCCGTGTTCGTCTTGCGCTGTGAATGTTAGCAACCACATGCTCATGATTGTACCTTTTCGTTGCTGCGCATGCCCGCTGTACACCATATACAGTCGGTCGCACAGCAATAAACTTTTGTTGAAGTCGGCGCTTTGTGGTGTCTCCCCTCGTGTCCGTGTTCGTCTTGCGCTGTGAATGTTAGCAACCAGATGCTCATGATTGTAACTTTTCGTTGCTGCGCATGCCCGCTGTACACCATATATAGTCGCTCGCACAGCAATAAACATTTGTTGAAGTCGGCGCTTTGTGGTGTCTCCCCTCGTGTCCGTGTTCGTCTTGCGCTGTGAATGTTAGCAACCAGATGCTCATGATTGTACCTTTTCGTTGCTGCGCATGCCCGCTGTACACCATATATAGTCGCTCGCACAGCAATAAACTTTTGTTGAAGTCGGCGCTTTGTGGTGTTTCCCTTCGTGTCCGTGTTCGTCTTGCGCTGTGAATGTTAGCAACCAGATGCTCATGATTATACCTTTTCGTTGCTGCGCATGCCCGCTGTACACCATATATAGTCGCTCGCACAGCAATAAACTTTTGTTGAAGTCGGCGCTTTGTGGTGTCTCCCCTCGTGTCCGTGTTCGTCTTGCGCTGTGAATGTTAGCAACCAGATGCTCATGATTGTACCTTTTCGTTGCTGCGCATGCCCGCTGTACACCATATACAGTCGCTCGCACAGCAATAAACTTTTGTTGAAGTCGGCGCTTTGTGGTGTCTCCCCTCGTGTCCGTGTTCGTCTTGCGCTGTGAATGTTAGCAACCAGATGCTCATGATTGTACCTTTTCGTTGCTGCGCATGCCCGCTGTACACCATATACAGTCGCTCGCACAGCAATAAACTTTTGTTGAAGTCGGCGCTTTGTGGTGTCTCCCCTCGTGTCCGTGTTCGTCTTGCGCTGTGAATGTTAGCAACCAGATGCTCATGATTGTACCTTTTCGTTGCTGCGCATGCCCGCTGTACACCATATACAGTCGCTCGCACAGCAATAAACTTTTGTTGAAGTCGGCGCTTTGTGGTGTCTCCCCTCGTGTCCGTGTTCGTCTTGCGCTGTGAATGTTAGCAACCAGATGCTCATGATTGTACCTTTTCGTTGCTGCGCATGCCCGCTGTACACCATATATAGTCGCTCGCACAGCAATAAACTTTTGTTGAAGTCGGCGCTTTGTGGTGTCTCCTCTCGTGTCCGTGTTCGTCTTGCGCTGTGAATGTTAGCAACCAGATGCTCATGATTGTACCTTTTCGTTGCTGCGCATGCCCGCTGTACACCATATATAGTCGCTCGCACAGCAATAAACTTTTGTTGAAGTCGGCGCTTTGTGGTGTTTCCCTTCGTGTCCGTGTTCGTCTTGCGCTGTGAATGTTAGCAACCAGATGCTCATGATTGTACCTTTTCGTTGCTGCGCATGCCCGCTGTACACCATATACAGTCGCTCGCACAGCAATAAACTTTTGTTGAAGTCGGCGCTTTGTGGTGTCTCCCCTCGTGTCCGTGTTCGTCTTGCGCTGTGAATGTTAGCAACCAGATGCTCATGATTGTACCTTTTCGTTGCTGCGCATGCCCGCTGTACACCATATACAGTCGCTCGCACAGCAATAAACTTTTGTTGAAGTCGGCGCTTTGTGGTGTCTCCCCTCGTGTCCGTTTTCGTCTTGCGCTGTGAATGTTAGCAACCAGATGCTCATGATTGTACCTTTTCGTTGCTGCGCATGCCCGCTGTACACCATATATAGTCGCTCGCACAGCAATAAACTTTTGTTGAAGTCGGCGCTTTGTGGTGTTTCCCTTCGTGTCCGTGTTCGTCTTGCGCTGTGAATGTTAGCAACCAGATGCTCATGATTGTACCTTTTCGTTGCTGCGCATGCCCGCTGTACACCATATATAGTCGCTCGCACAACAATAAACTTTTGTTGAAGTCGGCGCTTTGTGGTGTCTCCCCTCGTGTCCGTGTTCGTCTTGCGCTGTGAATGCTAGCAACCAGATGCTCATGATTGTACCTTTTCGTTGCTGCGCATGCCCGCTGTACACCATATACAGTCGCTCGCACAGCAATAAACTTTTGTTGAAGTCGGCGCTTTGTGGTGTCTCCCCTCGTGTCCGTGTTCGTCTTGCGCTGTGAATGTTAGCAACCAGATGCTCATGATTGTACCTTTTCGTTGCTGCGCATGCCCGCTGTACACCATATACAGTCGCTCGCACAGCAATAAACTTTTGTTGAAGTCGGCGCTTTGTGGTGTCTCCCCTCGTGTCCGTGTTCGTCTTGCGCTGTGAATGTTAGCAACCAGATGCTCATGACTGTACCTTTTCGTTGCTGCGCATGCCCGCTGTACACCATATACAGTCGCTCGCACAGCAATAAACTTTTGTTGAAGTCGGCGCTTTGTGGTGTCTCCCCTCGTGTCCTTGTTCGTCTTGCGCTGTGAATGTTAGCAACCAGATTCTCATGATTGTACCTTTTCGTTGCTGCGCATGCCCGCTGTACACCATATACAGTCGCTCGCACAGCAATAAACTTTTGTTGAAGTCGGCGCTTTGTGGTGTCTCCCCTCGTGTCCGTGTTCGTCTTGCGCTGTGAATGTTAGCAACCAGATGCTCATGATTGTACCTTTTCGTTGCTGCGCATGCCTGCTGTACACCATATACAGTCGCTCGCACAGCAATAAACTGTTGTTGAAGTAGGCGCTTTGTGGTGTCTCCCCTCGTGTCCGTGTTTGTCTTGCGCTGTGAATGTTAGCAACCAGATGCTCATGATTGTACCTTTTAGTTGCTGCGCATGCCCGCTGTACACCATATACAGTCGCTCGCACAGCAATAAACTTTTGTTGAAGTCGGCGCTTTGTGGTGTCTCCCTTCGTGTCCGTGTTCGTCTTGCGCTGTGAATGTTAGCAACCAGATGCTCATGATTGTACCTTTTCGTTGCTGTGCATGCCCGCTGTACACCATATACAGTCGCTCGCACAGCAATAAACTGTTGTTGAAGTGGGCGCTTTGTGGTGTCTCCCCTCGTGTCCGTGTTTGTCTTGCGCTGTGAATGTTAGCAACCAGATGCTCATGATTGTACCTTTTCGTTGCTGCGCATGCCCGCTGTACACCATATACAGTCGCTCGCACAGCAATAAACTTTTGTTGAAGTCGGCGCTTTGTGGTGTCTCCCTTCGTGTCCGTGTTCGTCTTGCGCTGTGAATGTTAGCAACCAGATGCTCATGATTGTACCTTTTCGTTGCTGCGCATGCCTGCTGTACACCATATACAGTCGCTCGCACAGCAATAAACTGTTGTTGAAGTAGGCGCTTTGTGGTGTCTCCCCTCGTGTCCCTGTTTGTCTTGCGCTGTGAATGTTAGCAACCAGATGCTCATGATTGTACCTTTTCGTTGCTGCGCATGCCCGCTGTACACCATATACAGTCGCTCGCACAGCAATAAACTTTTGTTGAAGTCGGCGCTTTGTGGTGTCTCCCCTCGTGTCCGTGTTCGTCTTGCGCTGTGAATGTTAGCAACCAGATGCTCATGATTGTACCTTTTCGTTGCTGCGCATGACCGCTGTACACCATATACAGTCGCTCGCACAGCAATAAACTTTTGTTGAAGTCGGCGCTTTGTGGTGTCTCCCTTCGTGTCCGTGTTCGTCTTGCGCTGTAAATGTTAGCAACCAGATGCTCATGATTGTACCTTTTCGTTGCTGTGCATGCCCGCTGCACACCATATATAGTCGCTCGCACAGCAATAAACTTTTGTTGAAGTCGGCGCTTTGTGGTGTTTCGCCTCGTGTCCGTGTTCGTCTTGCGCTGTGAATGTTAGCAACCAGATGCTCATGATTGTACCTTTTCGTTGCTGCGCATGCCCGCTGTACACCATATACAGTCGGTCGCACAGCAATAAACTTTTGTTGAAGTCGGCGCTTTGTGGTGTATCCCCTCGTGTCCGTGTTCGTCTTGCGCTGTGAATGTTAGCAACCAGATGCTCATGATTGTAACTTTTCGTTGCTGCGCATGCCCGCTGTACACCATATATAGTCGCTCGCAGAGCAATAAACATTTGTTGAAGTCGGCGCTTTGTGGTGTCTCCCCTCGTGTCCGTGTTCGTCTTGCGCTGTGAATGTTAGCAACCAGATGCTCATGATTGTAACTTTTCGTTGCTGCGCATGCCCGCTGTACACCATATATAGTCGCTCGCACAGCAATAAACTTTTGTTGAAGTCGGCGCTTTGTGGTGTCTCCCCTCGTGTCCGTTTTCGTCTTGCGCTGTGAATGTTAGCAACCAGATGCTCATGATTGTACCTTTTTGTTGCTGCGCATGCCCGCTGTACACCATATATAGTCGCTCGCACAGCAATAAACTTTTGTTGAAGTCGGCGCTTTGTGGTGTTTCCCTTCGTGTCCGTGTTCGTCTTGCGCTGTGAATGTTAGCAACCAGATGCTCATGATTGTACCTTTTCGTTGCTGCGCATGCCCGCTGTACACCATATATAGTCGCTCGCACAGCAATAAACTTTTGTTGAAGTCGGCGCTTTGTGGTGTCTCCCCTCGTGTCCATGTTCGTCTTGCGCTGTGAATGCTAGCAACCAGATGCTCATGATTGTACCTTTTTGTTGCTGCGCATGCCCGCTGTACACCATATACAGTCGCTCGCACAGCAATAAACTTTTGTTGAAGTCGGCGCTTTGTGGTGTCTCCCCTCGTGTCCGTGTTCGTCTTGCGCTGTGAATGTTAGCAACCAGATGCTCATGATTGTACCTTTTCGTTGCTGCGCATGCCCGCTGTACACCATATACAGTCGCTCGCACAGCAATAAACTTTTGTTGAAGTCGGCGCTTTGTGGTGTCTCCCCTCGTGTCCGTGTTCGTCTTGCGCTGTGAATGTTAGCAACCAGATGCTCATGATTATACCTTTTCGTTGCTGCGCATGCCCGCTGTACACCATATATAGTCGCTCGCACAGCAATAAACTTTTGTTGAAGTCGGCGCTTTGTGGTGTCTCCCCTCGTGTCCGTTTTCGTCTTGCGCTGTGAATGTTAGCAACCAGATGCTCATGATTGTACCTTTTCGTTGCTGCGCATGCCCGCTGTACACCATATATAGTCGCTCGCACAGCAATAAACTTTTGTTGAAGTCGGCGCTTTGTGGTGTTTCCCTTCGTGTCCGTGTTCGTCTTGCGCTGTGAATGTTAGCAACCAGATGCTCATGATTGTACCTTTTCGTTGCTGCGCATGCCCGCTGTACACCATATATAGTCGCTCGCACAGCAATAAACTTTTGTTGAAGTCGGCGCTTTGTGGTGTCTCCCCTCGTGTCCGTGTTCGTCTTGCGCTGTGAATGCTAGCAACCAGATGCTCATGATTGTACCTTTTTGTTGCTGCGCATGCCCGCTGTACACCATATACAGTCGCTCGCACAGCAATAAACTTTTGTTGAAGTCGGCGCTTTGTGGTGTCTCCCCTCGTGTCCGTGTTCGTCTTGCGCTGTGAATGTTAGCAACCAGATGCTCATGATTGTACCTTTTCGTTGCTGCGCATGCCCGCTGTACACCATATACAGTCGCTCGCACAGCAATAAACTTTTGTTGAAGTCGGCGCTTTGTGGTGTCTCCCCTCGTGTCCGTGTTCGTCTTGCGCTGTGAATGTTAGCAACCAGATGCTCATGATTGTACCTTTTCGTTGCTGCGCATGCCTGCTGTACACCATATACAGTCGCTCGCACAGCAATAAACTGTTGTTGAAGTAGGCGCTTTGTGGTGTCTCCCCTCGTGTCCGTGTTTGTCTTGCGCTGTGAATGTTAGCAACCAGATGCTCATGATTGTACCTTTTAGTTGCTGCGCATGCCCGCTGTACACCATATACAGTCGCTCGCACAGCAATAAACTTTTGTTGAAGTCGGCGCTTTGTGGTGTCTCCCTTCGTGTCCGTGTTCGTCTTGCGCTGTGAATGTTAGCAACCAGATGCTCATGATTGTACCTTTTCGTTGCTGTGCATGCCCGCTGTACACCATATACAGTCGCTCGCACAGCAATAAACTGTTGTTGAAGTAGGCGCTTTGTGGTGTCTCCCCTCGTGTCCGTGTTTGTCTTGCGCTGTGAATGTTAGCAACCAGATGCTCATGATTGTACCTTTTCGTTGCTGCGCATGCCCGCTGTACACCATATACAGTCGCTCGCACAGCAATAAACTTTTGTTGAAGTCGGCGCTTTGTGGTGTCTCCCTTCGTGTCCGTGTTCGTCTTGCGCTGTGAATGTTAGCAACCAGATGCTCATGATTGTACCTTTTCGTTGCTGCGCATGCCTGCTGTACACCATATACAGTCGCTCGCACAGCAATAAACTGTTGTTGAAGTAGGCGCTTTGTGGTGTCTCCCCTCGTGTCCGTGTTTCTCTTGCGCTGTGAATGTTAGCAACCAGATGCTCATGATTGTACCTTTTCGTTGCTGCGCATGCCCGCTGTACACCATATACAGTCGCTCGCACAGCAATAAACTTTTGTTGAAGTCGGCGCTTTGTGGTGTCTCCCCTCGTCTCCGTGTTCGTCTTGCGCTGTGAATGTTAGCAACCAGATGCTCATGATTGTACCTTTTCGTTGCTGCGCATGACCGCTGTACACCATATACAGTCGCTCGCACAGCAATAAACTTTTGTTGAAGTCGGCGCTTTGTGGTGTCTCCCTTCGTGTCCGTGTTCGTCTTGCGCTGTGAATGTTAGCAACCAGATGCTCATGATTGTACCTTTTCGTTGCTGTGCATGCCCGCTGCACACCATATATAGTCGCTCGCACAGCAATAAACTTTTGTTGAAGTCGGCGCTTTGTGGTGTTTCGCCTCGTGTCCGTGTTCGTCTTGCGCTGTGAATGTTAGCAACCAGATGCTCATGATTGTACCTTTTCGTTGCTGCGCATGCCCGCTGTACACCATATACAGTCGGTCGCACAGCAATAAACTTTTGTTGAAGTCGGCGCTTTGTGGTGTATCCCCTCGTGTCCGTGTTCGTCTTGCGCTGTGAATGTTAGCAACCAGATGCTCATGATTATACCTTTTCGTTGCTGCGCATGCCCGCTGTACACCATATATAGCCGCTCGCACAGCAATAAACTTTTGTTGAAGTCGGCGCTTTGTGGTGTTTCCCTTCGTGTCTGTGTTCGTCTTGCGCTGTGAATGTTAGCAACCAGATGCTCATGATTATACCTTTTCGTTGCTGCGCATGCCCGCTGTACACCATATATAGTCGCTCGCACAGCAATAAACTTTTGTTGAAGTCGGCGCTTTGTGGTGTCTCCCCTCGTGTCCGTGTTCGTCTTGCGCTGTGAATGTTAGCAACCAGATGCTCATGATTGTACCTTTTCGTTGCTGCGCATGCCCGCTGTACACCATATACAGTCGCTCGCACAGCAATAAACTTTTGTTGAAGTCGGCGCTTTGTGGTGTCTCCCCTCGTGTCCGTGTTCGTCTTGCGCTGTGAATGTTAGCAACCAGATGCTCATGATTGTACCTTTTCGTTGCTGCGCATGCCCGCTGTACACCATATACAGTCGCTCGCACAGCAATAAACTTTTGTTGAAGTCGGCGCTTTGTGGTGTCTCCCCTCGTGTCCGTGTTCGTCTTGCGCTGTGAATGTTAGCAACCAGATGCTCATGATTGTACCTTTTCGTTGCTGCGCATGCCCGCTGTACACCATATACAGTCGCTCGCACAGCAATAAACTTTTGTTGAAGTCGGCGCTTTGTGGTGTCTCCCCTCGTGTCCGTGTTCGTCTTGCGCTGTGAATGTTAGCAACCAGATGCTCATGATTGTACCTTTTCGTTGCTGCGCATGCCCGCTGTACACCATATATAGTCGCTCGCACAGCAATAAACTTTTGTTGAAGTCGGCGCTTTGTGGTGTCTCCTCTCGTGTCCGTGTTCGTCTTGCGCTGTGAATGTTAGCAACCAGATGCTCATGATTGTATCTTTTCGTTGCTGCGCATGCCCGCTGTACACCATATATAGTCGCTCGCACAGCAATAAACTTTTGTTGAAGTCGGCGCTTTGTGGTGTCTCCCCTCGTGTCCGTGTTCGTCTTGCGCTGTGAATGTTAGCAACCAGATGCTCATGATTGTACCTTTTCGTTGCTGCGCATGCCCGCTGTACACCATATACAGTCGGTCGCACAGCAATAAACTTTTGTTGAAGTCGGCGCTTTGTGGTGTCTCCCCTCGTGTCCGTGTTCGTCTTGCGCTGTGAATGTTAGCAACCAGATGCTCATGATTGTACCTTTTCGTTGCTGCGCATGCCCGCTGTACACCATATACAGTCGCTCGCACAGCAATAAACTTTTGTTGAAGTCGGCGCTTTGTGGTGTCTCCCCTCGTGTCCGTGTTCGTCTTGCGCTGTGAATGTTAGCAACCAGATGCTCATGATTGTACCTTTTCGTTGCTGCGCATGACCGCTGTACACCATATACAGTCGCTCGCACAGCAATAAACTTTTGTTGAAGTCGGCGCTTTGTGGTGTCTCCCTTCGTGTCCGTGTTCGTCTTGCGCTGTGAATGTTAGCAACCAGATGCTCATGATTGTACCTTTTCGTTGCTGTGCATGCCCGCTGCACACCATATATAGTCGCTCGCACAGCAATAAACTTTTGTTGAAGTCGGCGCTTTGTGGTGTTTCGCCTCGTGTCCGTGTTCGTCTTGCGCTGTGAATGTTAGCAACCAGATGCTCATGATTGTACCTTTTCGTTGCTGCGCATGCCCGCTGTACACCATATACAGTCGGTCGCACAGCAATAAACTTTTGTTGAAGTCGGCGCTTTGTGGTGTATCCCCTCGTGTCCGTGTTCGTCTTGCGCAGTGAATGTTAGCAACCAGATGCTCATGATTGTAACTTTTCGTTGCTGCGCATGCCCGCTGTACACCATATATAGTCGCCCGCAGAGCAATAAACATTTGTTGAAGTCGGCGCTTTGTGGTGTCTCCCCTCGTGTCCGTGTTCGTCATGCGCTGTGAATGTTAGCAACCAGATGCTCATGATTGTAACTTTTCGTTGCTGCGCATGCCCGCTGTACACCATATATAGTCGCTCGCACAGCAATAAACTTTTGTTGAAGTCGGCGCTTTGTGGTGTTTCCCTTCGTGTCTGTGTTCGTCTTGCGCTGTGAATGTTAGCAACCTGATGCTCATGATTATACCTTTTCGTTGCTGCGCATGCCCGCTCTACACCATATATAGTCGCTCGCACAGCAATAAACTTTTGTTGAAGTCGGCGCTTTGTGGTGTCTCCCCTCGTGTCCGTTTTCGTCTTGCGCTGTGAATGTTAGCAACCAGATGCTCATGATTGTACCTTTTCGTTGCTGCGCATGCCCGCTGTACACCATATATAGTCGCTCGCACAGCAATAAACTTTTGTTGAAGTCGGCGCTTTGTGGTGTTTCCCTTCGTGTCCGTGTTCGTCTTGCGCTGTGAATGTTAGCAACCAGATGCTCATGATTGTACCTTTTCGTTGCTGCGCATGCCCGCTGTACACCATATATAGTCGCTCGCACAGCAATAAACTTTTGTTGAAGTCGGCGCTTTGTGGTGTCTCCCCTCGTGTCCGTGTTCGTCTTGCGCTGTGAATGCTAGCAACCAGATGCTCATGATTGTACCTTTTCGTTGCTGCGCATGCCCGCTGTACACCATATACAGTCGCTCGCACAGCAATAAACTTTTGTTGAAGTCGGCGCTTTGTGGTGTCTCCCCTCGTGTCCGTGTTCGTCTTGCGCTGTGAATGTTAGCAACCAGATGCTCATGATTGTACCTTTTCGTTGCTGCGCATGCCCGCTGTACACCATATACAGTCGCTCGCACAGCAATAAACTTTTGTTGAAGTCGGCGCTTTGTGGTGTCTCCCCTCGTGTCCGTGTTCGTCTTGCGCTGTGAATGTTAGCAACCAGATGCTCATGATTGTACCTTTTCGTTGCTGCGCATGACCGCTGTACACCATATACAGTCGCTCGCACAGCAATAAACTTTTGTTGAAGTCGGCGCTTTGTGGTGTCTCCCTTCGTGTCCGTGTTCGTCTTGCGCTGTGAATGTTAGCAACCAGATGCTCATGATTGTACCTTTTCGTTGCTGTGCATGCCCGCTGCACACCATATATAGTCGCTCGCACAGCAATAAACTTTTGTTGAAGTCGGCGCTTTGTGGTGTTTCGCCTCGTGTCCGTGTTCGTCTTGCGCTGTGAATGTTAGCAACCAGATGCTCATGATTGTACCTTTTCGTTGCTGCGCATGCCCGCTGTACACCATATACAGTCGGTCGCACAGCAATAAACTTTTGTTGAAGTCGGCGCTTTGTGGTGTATCCCCTCGTGTCCGTGTTCGTCTTGCGCAGTGAATGTTAGCAACCAGATGCTCATGATTGTAACTTTTCGTTGCTGCGCATGCCCGCTGTACACCATATATAGTCGCCCGCAGAGCAATAAACATTTGTTGAAGTCGGCGCTTTGTGGTGTCTCCCCTCGTGTCCGTGTTCGTCATGCGCTGTGAATGTTAGCAACCAGATGCTCATGATTGTAACTTTTCGTTGCTGCGCATGCCCGCTGTACACCATATATAGTCGCTCGCACAGCAATAAACTTTTGTTGAAGTCGGCGCTTTGTGGTGTTTCCCTTCGTGTCTGTGTTCGTCTTGCGCTGTGAATGTTAGCAACCTGATGCTCATGATTATACCTTTTCGTTGCTGCGCATGCCCGCTCTACACCATATATAGTCGCTCGCACAGCAATAAACTTTTGTTGAAGTCGGCGCTTTGTGGTGTCTCCCCTCGTGTCCGTTTTCGTCTTGCGCTGTGAATGTTAGCAACCAGATGCTCATGATTGTACCTTTTCGTTGCTGCGCATGCCCGCTGTACACCATATATAGTCGCTCGCACAGCAATAAACTTTTGTTGAAGTCGGCGCTTTGTGGTGTTTCCCTTCGTGTCCGTGTTCGTCTTGCGCTGTGAATGTTAGCAACCAGATGCTCATGATTGTACCTTTTCGTTGCTGCGCATGCCCGCTGTACACCATATATAGTCGCTCGCACAGCAATAAACTTTTGTTGAAGTCGGCGCTTTGTGGTGTCTCCCCTCGTGTCCGTGTTCGTCTTGCGCTGTGAATGCTAGCAACCAGATGCTCATGATTGTACCTTTTCGTTGCTGCGCATGCCCGCTGTACACCATATACAGTCGCTCGCACAGCAATAAACTTTTGTTGAAGTCGGCGCTTTGTGGTGTCTCCCCTCGTGTCCGTGTTCGTCTTGCGCTGTGAATGTTAGCAACCAGATGCTCATGATTGTACCTTTTCGTTGCTGCGCATGCCCGCTGTACACCATATACAGTCGCTCGCACAGCAATAAACTTTTGTTGAAGTCGGCGCTTTGTGGTGTCTCCCCTCGTGTCCGTGTTCGTCTTGCGCTGTGAATGTTAGCAACCAGATGCTCATGACTGTACCTTTTCGTTGCTGCGCATGCCCGCTGTACACCATATACAGTCGCTCGCACAGCAATAAACTTTTGTTGAAGTCGGCGCTTTGTGGTGTCTCCCCTCGTGTCCTTGTTCGTCTTGCGCTGTGAATGTTAGCAACCAGATTCTCATGATTGTACCTTTTCGTTGCTGCGCATGCCCGCTGTACACCATATACAGTCGCTCGCACAGCAATAAACTTTTGTTGAAGTCGGCGCTTTGTGGTGTCTCCCCTCGTGTCCGTGTTCGTCTTGCGCTGTGAATGTTAGCAACCAGATGCTCATGATTGTACCTTTTCGTTGCTGCGCATGCCCGCTGTACACCATATACAGTCGCTCGCACAGCAATAAACTTTTGTTGAAGTCGGCGCTTTGTGGTGTTTCCCCTCGTGTCCGTGTTCGTCTTGCGCTGTGAATGTTAGCAACCAGATGGTCATGATTGTACCTTTTCGTTGCTGCGCATTCCCGCTGTACACCATATACAGTCGCTCGCACAGCAATAAACTTTTGTTGAAGTCGGCGCTTTGTGGTGTCTCCCCTCGTGTCCGTGTTCGTCTTGCGCTGTGAATTTTAGCAACCAGATGCTCATGATTGTACCTTTTCGTTGCTGCGCATGCCCGCTGTACACCATATATAGTCGCTCGCACAGCAATAAACTTTTGTTGAAGTCGGCGCTTTGTGGTGTCTTCCCTCTTGTCCGTGTTCGTCTTGCGCTGTGAATGTTAGCAACCAGATGCTCATGATTGTACCTTCTCGTTGCTGCGCATGCCCGCTGTACACCATATACAGTCGGTCGCACAGCAATAAACTTTTGTTGAAGTCGGCGCTTTGTGGTGTCTTCCCTCGTGTCCGTGTTCGTCTTGCGCTGTGAATGTTAGCAACCAGATGCTCATGATTGTACCTTTTCGTTGCTGCGCATGCCCGCTGTACACCATATACAGTCGGTCGCACAGCAATAAACTTTTGTTGAAGTCGGCGCTTTGTGGTGTCTTCCCTCGTGTCCGTGTTCGTCTTGCGCTGTGAATGTTAGCAACCAGATGCTCATGATTGTACCTTTTCGTTGCTGCGCATGCCCGCTGTACACCATAAAGAGTCGCTCGCACAGCAATAAACTTTTGTTGAAGTCGGCGCTTAGTGGTGTCTTCCCTCGTGTCCGTGTTCGTCTTGCGCTGTGAATGTTAGCAACCAGATGCTCATGATTGTACATTTTCGTTGCTGCGCATGCCCGCTGTACACCATATACAGTCGGTCGCACAGCAATAAACTTTTGTTGAAGTCGGCGCTTTGTGGTGTCTCCCCTAGTGTCCGTGTTCGTCTTGCGCTGTGAATGTTAGCAACCAGATGCTCATGATTGTACCTTTTCGTTGCTGCGCATGCCCGCTGTACACCATATACAGTCGCTCGCACAGCAATAAACTTTTGTTGAAGTCGGCGCTTTGTGGTGTCTTCCCTCGTGTCCGTGTTCGTCTTGCGCTGTGAATGTTAGCAACCAGATGCTCATGATTGTACCTTTTCGTTGCTGCGCATGCCCGCTGTACACCATATACAGTCGCTCGCACAGCAATAAACTTTTGTTGAAGTCGGCGCTTTGTGGTGTCTCCCCTCGTGTCCGTGTTCGTCTTGCGCTGTGAATGTTAGCAACCAGATGCTCATGATTGTACCTTTTCGTTGCTGCGCATGCCCGCTGTACACCATATATAGTCGCTCGCACAGCAATAAACTTTTGTTGAAGTCGGCGCTTTGTGGTGTCTTCCCTCGTGTCCGTGTTCGTCTTGCGCTGTGAATGTTAGCAACCAGATGCTCGTGATTGTACCTTTTCGTTGCTGCGCATGCCCGCTGTACACCATATACAGTCGCTCGCACAGCAATAAACTGTTGTTGAAGTCGGCGCTTTGTGGTGTCTCCCCTCGTGTCCGTGTTCGTCTTGCGCTGTGAATGTTAGCAACCAGATGCTCATGATTGTACCTTTTCGTTGCTGCGCATGCCCGCTGTACACCATATACAGTCGCTCGCACAGCAATAAACTTTTGTTGAAGTCGGCGCTTTGTGGTGTCTTCCTTCGTGTCCGTGTTCGTCTTGCGCTGTGAATGTTAGCAACCAGATGCTCATGATTGTACCTTTTCGTTGCTGCGCATGCCCGCTGTACACCATATACAGTCGCTCGCACAGCAATAAACTTTTGTTGAAGTCGGCGCTTTGTGGTGTCTCCCCTCGTGTCCGTGTTCGTCTTGCGCTGTGAATGTTAGCAACCAGATGCTCATGATTGTACCTTTTCGTTGCTGCGCATGCCCGCTGTACACCATATATAGTCGCTCGCACAGCAATAAACTTTTGTTGAAGTCGGCGCTTTGTGGTGTCTTCCCTCGTGTCCGTGTTCGTCTTGCGCTGTGAATGTTAGCAACCAGATGCTCGTGATTGTACCTTTTCGTTGCTGCGCATGCCCGCTGTACACCATATACAGTCGCTCGCACAGCAATAAACTGTTGTTGAAGTCGGCGCTTTGTGGTGTCTCCCCTCGTGTCCGTGTTCGTCTTGCGCTGTGAATGTTAGCAACCAGATGCTCATGATTGTACCTTTTCGTTGCTGCGCATGCCCGCTTGTACACCATATACAGTCGGTCGCACAGCAATAAACTTTTGTTGAAGTCGGCGCTTTGTGGTGTCTCCCCTAGTGTCCGTGTTCGTCTTGCGCTGTGAATGTTAGCCACCAGATGCTCATGATTGCACCTTTTCGTTGCTGCGCATGCCCGCTGTACACCATATACAGTCGCTCGCACAGCAATAAACTGTTGTTGAAGTCGGCGCTTTGTGGTGTCTCCCCTCGTGTCCGTGTTCGTCTTGCGCTGTGAATGTTAGCAACCAGATGCTCATGATTGTACCTTTTCGTTGCTGCGCATGCCCGCTGTACACCATATACAGTCGGTCGCACAGCAATAAACTTTTGTTGAAGTCGGCGCTTTGTGGTGTCTCCCCTAGTGTCCGTGTTCGTCTTGCGCTGTAAATGTTAGCAACCAGATGCTCATGATTGTACCTTTTCGTTGCTGCGCATGCCCGCTGTACACCATATATAGTCGCTCGCACAGCAATAAACTTTTGTTGAAGTCGGCGCTTTGTGGTGTCTTCCCTCGTGTCCGTGTTCGTCTTGCGCTGTGAATGTTAGCAACCAGATGCTCATGATTGTACCTTTTCGTTGCTGCGCATTCCCGCTGTACACCATATACAGTCGCTCGCACAGCAATAAACTTTTGTTGAAGTCGGCACTTTGTGGTGTCTTCCCTCGTGTCCGTGTTCGTCTTGCGCTGTGAATGTTAGCAACCAGATGCTCATGATTGTACCTTTTCGTTGCTGCGCATGCCCGCTGTACACCATATACAGTCGCTCGCACAGCAATAAACTTTTGTTGAAGTCGGCGCTTTGTGGTGTCTCCCCTCGTGTCCGTGTTCGTCTTGCGCTGTGAATGTTAGCAACCAGATGCTCATGATTGTACCTTTTCGTTGCTGCGCATGCCCGCTGTACACCATATACAGTCGGTCGCACAGCAATAAACTTTTGTTGAAGTCGGCGCTTTGTGGTGTCTCCCCTAGTGTCCGTGTTCTTCTTGCGCTGTGAATGTTAGCAACCAGATGCTCATGATTGTACCTTTTCGTTGCTGCGCATGCCCGCTGTACACCATATACAGTCGCTCGCACAGCAATAAACTGTTGTTGAAGTCGGCGCTTTGTGGTGTCTCCCCTCGTGTCCGTGTTCGTCTTGCGCTGTGAATGTTAGCAACCAGATGCTCATGATTGTACCTTTTCGCTGCTGCGCATGCCCGCTGTACACCATATATAGTCGCTCGCACAGCAATAAACTTTTGTTGAAGTCGGCGCTTTGTGGTGTCTGCCCTCGTGTCCTTGTTCGTCTTGCGCTGTGAATGTTAGCAACCAGATGCTCATGATTGTACCTTTTCGTTGCTGCGCATGCACGCTGTACACCATATATAGTCGCTCGCACAGCAATAAACTTTTGTTGAAGTCGGCGCTTTGTGGTGTTTCCCTTCGTGTCCGTGTTCGTCTTGCGCTGTGAATGTTAGCAACCAGATGCTCATGATTGTACCTTTTCGTTGCTGCGCATGCCCGCTGTACACCATATACAGTCGGTCGCACAGCAATAAACTTTTGTTGAAGTCGGCGCTTTGTGGTGTCTTCCCTCGTGTCCGTGTTCGTCTTGCGCTGTGAATGTTAGCAACCAGATGCTCATGATTGTACCTTTTCGTTGCTGCGCATGCCCGCTGTACACCATATAGAGTCGCTCGCACAGCAATAAACTTTTGTTGAAGTCGGCGCTTAGTGGTGTCTTCCCTCGTGTCCGTGTTCGTCTTGCGCTGTGAATGTTAGCAACCAGATGCTCATGATTGTACCTTTTCGTTGCTGCGCATGCCCGCTGTACACCATATACAGTCGGTCGCACAGCAATAAACTTTTGTTGAAGTCGGCGCTTTGTGGTGTCTCCCCTAGTGTCCGTGTTCGTCTTGCGCTGTGAATGTTAGCAACCAGATGCTCATGATTGTATCTTTTCGTTGCTGCGCATGCCCGCTGTACACCATATATAGTCGCTCGCACAGCAATAAACTTTTGTTGAAGTCGGCGCTTTGTGGTGTCTTCCCTCGTGTCCGTGTTCGTCTTGCGCTGTGAATGTTAGCAACCAGATGCTCATGATTGTACCTTTTCGTTGCTGCGCATGCCCGCTGTACACCATATACAGTCGCTCGCACAGCAATAAACTTTTGTTGAAGTCGGCGCTTTGTGGTGTCTTCCCTCGTGTCCGTGTTCGTCTTGCGCTGTGAATGTTAGCAACCAGATGCTCATGATTGTACCTTTTCGCTGCTGCGCATGCCCGCTGTACACCATATATAGTCGCTCGCACAGCAATAAACTTTTGTTGAAGTCGGCGCTTTGTGGTGTCTCCCCTAGTGTCCGTGTTCGTCTTGCGCTGTGAATGTTAGCAACCAGATGCTCATGATTGTACCTTTTCGTTGCTGCGCATGCCCGCTGTACACCATATATAGTCGCTCGCACAGCAATAAACTTTTGTTGAAGTCGGCGCTTTGTGGTGTCTTCCCTCGTGTCCGTGTTCGTCTTGCGCTGTGAATGTTAGCAACCAGATGCTCATGATTGTACCTTTTCGTTGCTGCGCATGCCCGCTGTACACCATATACAGTCGCTCGCACAGCAATAAACTTTTGTTGAAGTCGGCGCTTTGTGGTGTCTTCCCTCGTGTCCGTGTTCGTCTTGCGCTGTGAATGTTAGCAACCAGATGCTCATGATTGTACCTCTTCGCTGCTGCGCATGCCCGCTGTACACCAATATAGTCGCTCGCACAGCAATAAACTTTTGTTGAAGTCGGCGCTTTGTGGTGTCTCCCCTAGTGTCTGTGTTCGTCTTGCGCTGTGAATGTTAGCAACCAGATGCTCATGATTGTACCTTTTCGCTGCTGCGCATGCCCGCTGTACACCATATACAGTCGCTCGCACAGCAATAAACTGTTGTTGAAGTCGGCGCTTTGTGGTGTCTCCCCTCGTGTCCGTGTTCGTCTTGCGCTGTGAATGTTAGCAACCAGATGCTCGTGATTGTACCTTTTCGTTGCTGCGCATGCCCGCTGTACACCATATACAGTCGCTCGCACAGCAATAAACTTTTGTTGAAGTCGGCGCTTTGTGGTGTCTCCCCGAGTGTCCGTGTTCGTCTTGCGCTGTGAATGTTAGCAACCAGATGCTCATGATTGTACCTTTTCGCTGCTGCGCATGCCCGCTGTACACCATATATAGTCGCTCGCACAGCAATAAACTTTTGTTGAAGTCGGCGCTTTGTGGTGTCTGCCCTCGTGTCCTTGTTCGTCTTGCGCTGTGAATGTTAGCAACCAGATGCTCATGATTGTACCTTTTCGTTGCTGCGCATGCACGCTGTACACCATATATAGTCGCTCGCACAGCAATAAACTTTTGTTGAAGTCGGCGCTTTGTGGTGTTTCCCTTCGTGTCCGTGTTCGTCTTGCGCTGTGAATGTTAGCAACCAGATGCTCATGATTGTACCTTTTCGTTGCTGCGCATGCCCGCTGTACACCATATACAGTCGGTCGCACAGCAATAAACTTTTGTTGAAGTCGGCGCTTTGTGGTGTCTTCCCTCGTGTCCGTGTTCGTCTTGCGCTGTGAATGTTAGCAACCAGATGCTCATGATTGTACCTTTTCGTTGCTGCGCATGCCCGCTGTACACCATATAGAGTCGCTCGCACAGCAATAAACTTTTGTTGAAGTCGGCGCTTAGTGGTGTCTTCCCTCGTGTCCGTGTTCGTCTTGCGCTGTGAATGTTAGCAACCAGATGCTCATGATTGTACTTTTTCGTTGCTGCGCATGCCCGCTGTACACCATATACAGTCGGTCGCACAGCAATAAACTTTTGTTGAAGTCGGCGCTTTGTGGTGTCTCCCCTAGTGTCCGTGTTCGTCTTGCGCTGTGAATGTTAGCAACCAGATGCTCATGATTGTACCTTTTCGTTGCTGCGCATGCCCGCTGTACACCATATATAGTCGCTCGCACAGCAATAAACTTTTGTTGAAGTCGGCGCTTTGTGGTGTCTTCCCTCGTGTCCGTGTTCGTCTTGCGCTGTGAATGTTAGCAACCAGATGCTCATGATTGTACCTTTTCGTTGCTGCGCATGCCCGCTGTACACCATATACAGTCGCTCGCACAGCAATAAACTTTTGTTGAAGTCGGCGCTTTGTGGTGTCTTCCCTCGTGTCCGTGTTCGTCTTGCGCTGTGAATGTTAGCAACCAGATGCTCATGATTGTACCTTTTCGTTGCTGCGCATGCCCGCTGTACACCATATACAGTCGCTCGCACAGCAATAAACTTTTGTTGAAGTCGGCGCTTTGTGGTGTCTTCCCTCGTGTCCGTGTTCGTCTTGCGCTGTGAATGTTAGCAACCAGATGCTCATGATTGTACCTTTTCGTTGCTGCGCATGCCCGCTGTACACCATATACAGTCGGTCGCACAGCAATAAACTTTTGTTGAAGTCGGCGCTTTGTGGTGTCTCCCCTAGTGTCCGTGTTCGTCTTGCGCTGTGAATGTTAGCAACCAGATGCTCATGATTGTACCTTTTCGTTGCTGCGCATGCCCGCTGTACACCATATATAGTCGCTCGCACAGCAATAAACTTTTGTTGAAGTCGGCGCTTTGTGGTGTCTTCCCTCGTGTCCGTGTTCGTCTTGCGCTGTGAATGTTAGCAACCAGATGCTCATGATTGTACCTTTTCGTTGCTGCGCATGCCCGCTGTACACCATATACAGTCGCTCGCACAGCAATAAACTTTTGTTGAAGTCGGCGCTTTGTGGTGTCTTCCCTCGTGTCCGTGTTCGTCTTGCGCTGTGAATGTTAGCAACCAGATGCTCATGATTGTACCTTTTCGTTGCTGCGCATGCCCGCTGTACACCATATACAGTCGCTCGCACAGCAATAAACTTTTGTTGAAGTCGGCGCTTTGTGGTGTCTTCCCTCGTGTCCGTGTTCGTCTTGCGCTGTGAATGTTAGCAACCAGATGCTCATGATTGTACCTTTTCGTTGCTGCGCATGCCCGCTGTACACCATATACAGTCGCTCGCACAGCAATAAACTTTTGTTGAAGTCGGCGCTTTGTGGTGTCTCCCCTCGCGTCCGTGTTCGTCTTGCGCTGTGAATGTTAGCAACCAGATGCTCGTGATTGTACCTTTTCGTTGCTGCGCATGCCCGCTGTACACCATATACAGTCGCTCGCACAGCAATAAACTTTTGTTGAAGTCGGCGCTTTGTGGTGTCTTCCCTCGTGTCCGTGTTCGTCTTGCGCTGTGAATGTTAGCAACCAGATGCTCATGATTGTACCTTTTCGTTGCTGCGCATGCCCGCTGTACACCATATACAGTCGCTCGCACAGCAATAAACTTTTGTTGAAGTCGGCGCTTTGTGGTGTCTTCCCTCGTGTCCGTGTTCGTCTTGCGCTGTGAATGTTAGCAACCAGATGCTCATGATTGTACCTTTTCGTTGCTGCGCATGCCCGCTGTACACCATATACAGTCGCTCGCACAGCAATAAACTTTTGTTGAAGTCGGCGCTTTGTGGTGTCTTCCCTCGTGTCCGTGTTCGTCTTGCGCTGTGAATGTTAGCAACCAGATGCTCATGATTGTACCTTTTCGTTGCTGCGCATGCCCGCTGTACACCATATACAGTCGCTCGCACAGCAATAAACTTTTGTTGAAGTCGGCGCTTTGTGGTGTCTTCCCTCGTGTCCGTGTTCGTCTTGCGCTGTGAATGTTAGCAACCAGATGCTCGTGATTGTACCTTTTCGTTGCTGCGCATGCCCGCTGTACACCATATACAGTCGCTCGCACAGCAATAAACTTTTGTTGAAGTCGGCGCTTTGTGGTGTCTTCCTTCGTGTCCGTGTTCGTCTTGCGCTGTGAATGTTAGCAACCAGATGCTCATGATTGTACCTTTTCGTTGCTGCGCATGCCCGCTGTACACCATATACAGTCGCTCGCACAGCAATAAACTTTTGTTGAAGTCGGCGCTTTGTGGTGTCTTCCCTCGTGTCCGTGTTCGTCTTGCGCTGTGAATGTTAGCAACCAGATGCTCATGATTGTACCTTTTCGTTGCTGCGCATGCCCGCTGTACACCATATACAGTCGCTCGCACAGCAATAAACTTTTGTTGAAGTCGGCGCTTTGTGGTGTCTTCCCTCGTGTCCGTGTTCGTCTTGCGCTGTGAATGTTAGCAACCAGATGCTCATGATTGTACCTTTTCGTTGCTGCGCATGCCCGCTGTACACCATATATAGTCGCTCGCACAGCAATAAACTTTTGTTGAAGTCGGCGCTTTGTGGTGTCTTCCCTCGTGTCCGTGTTCGTCTTGCGCTGTGAATGTTAGCAACCAGATGCTCGTGATTGTACCTTTTCGTTGCTGCGCATGCCCGCTGTACACCATATACAGTCGCTCGCACAGCAATAAACTGTTGTTGAAGTCGGCGCTTTGTGGTGTCTCCCCTCGTGTCCGTGTTCGTCTTGCGCTGTGAATGTTAGCAACCAGATGCTCATGATTGTACTTTTTCGTTGCTGCGCATGCCCGCTTGTACACCATATACAGTCGGTCGCACAGCAATAAACTTTTGTTGAAGTCGGCGCTTTGTGGTGTCTCCCCTAGTGTCCGTGTTCGTCTTGCGCTGTGAATGTTAGCAACCAGATGCTCATGATTGTACCTTTTCGTTGCTGCGCATGCCCGCTGTACACCATATACAGTCGCTCGCACAGCAATAAACTGTTGTTGAAGTCGGCGCTTTGTGGTGTCTCCCCTCGTGTCCGTGTTCGTCTTGCGCTGTGAATGTTAGCAACCAGATGCTCATGATTGTACCTTTTCGTTGCTGCGCATGCCCGCTGTACACCATATACAGTCGGTCGCACAGCAATAAACTTTTGTTGAAGTCGGCGCTTTGTGGTGTCTCCCCTAGTGTCCGTGTTCGTCTTGCGCTGTGAATGTTAGCAACCAGATGCTCATGATTGTACCTTTTCGTTGCTGCGCATGCCCGCTGTACACCATATATAGTCGCTCGCACAGCAATAAACTTTTGTTGAAGTCGGCGCTTTGTGGTGTCTCCCCTAGTGTCCGTGTTCGTCTTGCGCTGTGAATGTTAGCAGTATATTCATAGCGAAAGCTGTGTTAAGCATTGTTAGGCGCTATTTAGCTTTGGTTCATCTTTATTGTTTCAAGACTTCTGCGAGAGCAAATTGTTTCAGCGAGAGCAAATCGCATGTCGCATCACGTGCCACAATGTACGAGCGAGCATCCAGAGCAGTGGTCGGCGTAGCGGCAGAAGTGAATGCCAAGCGCATGAGCGAATCACGTGACAAGGCACATGCCACAACTGGCGAGGAGGAGCGACCGAGCAGCAGCCAACGCAGCGGCGGACTTATATCTAGGCACCTTTCACGTGCGGCGCACTCCATTAGAGGTCAAATTCAAGAGCTATTGACATTAAGACTCAGCATTGGAGGAGTGGTGTCTTTCGCTCTGAAATTAAGTGGTTCATAATGCTGTCAAAAATTATGTTTAAAACAATACATTTTTTCATTCATGGTTACCCGGGCTTTAAAAAATGATTCAGTGTACCGCAGGCGCAGTGCGGAGCAGGCGAGCGTGAACGTTTCAGGAGTTCATGTCTAACTATAATGACCAAAAGCTGAGGACTGTCGACCCCAACTGCTGATAATAATTTCGCACAAAACGATAGACCTTTTTAGCATTCCGGAGACGTACTGGCGTAGACGTATATCGGTTTACCGCACCCCTCCTGCGCATGCGCAGTGGCAGTGTTGGGGTTCAGGAGGAGCCACTGCGCGTGCGCAGGAGGGGTCCGGTAAACCGGTACACGTCTACGCCAGTACGTCTCCGGAATGCTAAAAAGGTCTAATACTGTTCCTAAAAATGGCGCGCGTCCAAAAATGTTATAGTAATGGTTGCAGCTTATTTTAAATTTCTGTTCTAGCAGAACGACTGCGACATAAGGAGTGAAGCCCCGCAGGCTGCACAAAAGAGGAGAGACGAGTATAGCGCTCGTCCTGTCTTTCCTCTCCTGCGACCGTTCATAATACGCAACCCGTCTGGCAGTGCTCCACATGAGCCATCTCGCCTGAGAACGCACCCTGTGCGAAAGAAGCGTGTGCACTTATTTCTATACGCACAAAAGGTATACGCTGTTGACGAATGTCTAAATAGAGGCTGGAATACATTTTCGCTTGAGTCCTTTCCTTTCCCGCTTAACCCTCAATGTACTCGCGTTAATTTTCATATTTATGACTTTCGTTCCCAATACTTGCAGCCGGAAGTGTGCAAATGTTTGTAGTTCATGTTCTATCACATTTAGGCCCATCGGGACGCGGAGTCAAAACTCAAAATGACTGGTTTATACAGAGCTAGTAAAAGTCCAGTATACTATAAAACTTTAGTCCCATAAGTAAGCAAAAGCACGAAATGACAGCAAAAGGAAGGCTAATGAAAACGGTTACTTTTTAAATGCTGTTCAAATTGTAAAAGCCCTTTCTCAGTCGCAAAGGGCCCGATAAGCGAGATTGTTCGAATGGCTTGTGGTCCTAGTGAATGCCCTCTTAACTCACAAACGGCGAGCATCAAATAAGGATTCTTAAAAGATAGCACCCATTGCCCAAGTCAGGTACAATCTGGCAGTAATTCTTGAAGTATTGGAGTGACACGCTAGGTACCGTGTAGATAACCTGGCAGTTTATGGCCCCACCACGTTTTTCAATCAAACCGTTTCTTCCAACGCATGTGATTCTTGACGACGCACCACTCTTTGTACAGTGCGTCGTCAGCGGCATCAGTGGTCCCAAGTCCCCCATTGGGATAACCACGCATGTAGAGAAGTAGGCGGACAAGGGTGTGCGCGGAATGTTTCCGTGATTTCCAATTCGCAGCACGCCACCGTGTAGTACAAGCGATGATTAATGGGCCGGCGACCAGCGTGCGACAGGCTACTGACGGACGACGTGCATTCAAGCACGGCAAAAAAACATCAGATGGCGTCACGTCTCACCAGAGGGGCGCAACCAACGATATGCATGTCGGGGAACACGTGCGAACAGTTGTAAACAAGGCCACCATAAACAAGTAGTTCGATGCGACGACAACAAACACAGTTTTTGTACGGAACCGGAAGGCACCATTTTAAGTAAAAGCAACGACCCACCCTATACTGCATGCAAACGATGCCTATAGCTTCGATGAGGTCAAAAAGGCGAAAAATTTGAACAGGATCCGATGTCATAAACCAATTCTGCGCACAATCTGCATGCTGCTGTCATCGATTAATACCGAGCGAGCTAAGAGATAACCAACCGCTTTTCCTGGCGTTACCGGCGGTGACTAAACTCCCTCTCATAAATTCCGAGCAGCGCTATGGAAGGTAGAGACCTTCTCAGCCAATCAGGAGATCGCGTTAAACGTGTTCCTTCGCAGCTCGTCTTCTGCTCGCGCCTTGTACGTATATGGCTAGAAAAGGGACTAAACCGACGCTATCTACGTACCATAAGCGCATGCACGCTTACTAATATTTCATGCAAGCATTTTGCGGAATGTTAAGTTCAGCCTATGCAAATGCACAAGCAGTGACAAGCTCGGACCAGTGGCGCCATCTGGTCTGCGGGAACCATTTTGTCAACAAACTGACCCTCCACTTAGGACTAGAAGCGGCAGAGTCGTCACTCAAAATAAAAGATAAAGCGAATTTATCGTCCCATATATTTTGTTATAGGCGAGAGGAGACGGAGCGAAAAGCCCAGTGGCCCATTTATGGCTAGTGAACGCACACAAAACAGCAGTAACAAACAAAATCAGTTCGAGGTGAGGAGTCCTGCTTCGATGGTGCCGCTTTATTGGAAACGATGGTTGCACGTACGCGAGTTGCGCACGCTAAACTCTGGACATGGTTTACGCAAAAAGCGTACAGGCGCTAAAAGACGAAGACAAGCACACTCAAGACAGGACAGGCGCCAACTTTCAACTAAGTTTATTCGTGGAAAAAAACCGCCTAATAACCACACCAGCAGGCAAAGATAGAAGCAAAACAAAAAACACGCAGTGACAGAGCATAGGAACACGTGCCAAAATGATCAAGCAATGATTAGAACTCTGATAATGACCCACTGAGAAACCTAATCTCTTCTTCTGAGAGCGAGACAGATGGCTTGCTTATGCAGATATGACCCCTTTGCTTGATGTAATAAGCTTCTATGATTTCAAGCTCTAATTTGTCTTTAGACCTTGCGATGAATTTGGTGTTTTCAAAACCTGGACGACACTTGCAGCTTTTGCAGTGAGTGGCCATGTGGCTCCCATAACCATTTTTTATCGCAATCTTGTGCTGCCTCACTCTTTCATTGTAGCATTGACCTGTCTGGCCAATATGTTCCAGACCGCAGCTAAGAGACGCAGCATACACAACGTCAGTAGTGCAAACAGTGGCGCGGATTTGGTGATTAGTTTTGCACTGCCTAACCATTCTTGCTTTGTCAAAGTGCACACGCGCGACAGCTTGCAAGGAGCAGATAGAACCACATTGACCTTATACCTGCTGGCTACTTTCGTTAGATTGTGCGAATGCCGATGAATATTGGGAATCACCACCGTCGGTTTCTTTTCTTTGTCCTTGTCTTTCTGAGCCTGTTCACCCCTTGACGCCACCTTGCGCTTTTTTACAAGGTTCTCACTAATACTCATTCACCAAGCCGGGTACCCAAAACACCTCATCACACCTCATCACCTCAGCACGGGCAGTAGATAGCTGTTGTTGCTTTGCAGTCTTGTATGCTTGCGTCTACGTAGACAACAATGGATCCTTCACGCAGGCAAGCATCTTGTTCCTCAAATTTCTGGCGAAGCAATGATGCCGAATGAGCAGATGTTGGCCGGCGATTATCTGTTGGCTTGTTGTCGCTGAGCTGTACAAACTTCCATGTGGGAAGAACTGGCGTTGGCGGCTGAAGAATGGAGTGTGACGTTGCATAAGTCCTCAGTGCATGCGTGGAGTGCGATAGACTGATTTTAAGGCTGCGCGCTTCACGGCGCTGCTGCATCAGCTCATCAATGGTATTGAGCTGCGCATTTTCTTATAAAGCTATGACCGATGTGATGCGTGGAAGGCACGTAATGGTCCTCATAGCCTCTCGGTTCACGGCTTCAAAGCGATCCCAATGGGCTCTTGTATGATGTTGAGACTGGGCTTGATAAACAATACGTGGATGCAGAACTGCCCTCACCAAATGCCGTGCAATGAACGAGCCTGCGCCACCAGGTTTAGGAGCAATTCTTCTAATCAAACCCAAAGTCTGAATAGCTTGCGTTTATGCCTGAGAAAGCCATGCAGTCGCTGATCCTGATTGGTGAATCATTAAGCCAAGGATTTTTACACTCGAGCTTTCCTGTAGTGGGGTTCCTGATAGACAAAGACGGATTGGACTTGCAGCAAGTTTCCAGCGTCCCCAGCGGTTGGCGACTGACGTGTATGTTTTTTTATGCACAAATAGCTGCAGTCCGATGGATGATGCGTAATTACAGGTAACATCCAAGGCAGATTGAAGGGCAGCCTCCTGAGTACGGAGATCTTGGTGAGTACTTCACACTGTGATGCCATCAGCGTACTGAAGAAGTTTTAGGTCACGGATGTCATGTAAGCGCCAAGCCAGCGGGATGAAAGCAATATTAAATAACATCGGCGACAATGCCGATCCCTGGGGCACGCCGCAGAGAGAAACAAATGATCCGACCGCTTCGCCGCTGAGGCTTATTGCAAATTTTCTGCCTCCCAAAATTAATTGGACAAAACTACGCTCTCTCAGAGGGAGATGAAGCATGCCAATGGAGTTCAGAATGGCTGTATGACTGATGTTATCATATGCCTTTTCAACGTCCATTGCTAAAACAGTGCGCACATTGCGGCTGCGGGTAGATGACAAAACTGCAGATGCTAAGACGGCCAACCCGTCCTCTGTACCAATATATGGACGAAAGCCGATTTGTGCTGGGTGATAAAAACCGTGCTGCTCTAGCCACCATGACAGCCGTGTGGCTGGCATTTTCTCCGCCAGCTTGCACAGCGTAGGAGTTAAGGAGATAGGTCGCAAGTTGGCGAGGTCGGTCGGAGGCTTTCCTGGTTTCGGGATAGGAATCACGACAGCGGACTTCCAGCTCTCGGGCACTACGCCATCCAACCATAGTTTGTTTATGGTGTCAAGTAGTTGAGGGAGTGCAGCGCTACTCAGGTTCTTGTACACCTCGTACTTAATATTGTCCGGGCCGGGCGCTGTTTTCCGTTTCGCATCATCTATCGCAGCCAGCAACTCAGGCATAGAGAATGGACACGCCATTCCATCTACGTGTTCGTAAGGTTTGTTTTGTGCACATTCCAATATATTATTAGTGTTTTTTTAATGTTCTACTCACCCAATCCGGCAACAGCATTGTATGAGAGGCTAGCAGTATGTACTAAATAAATAAATAAAAAATAATAATAGTCCTAATATTGGCTACAATTCTTCTTTGCTTCCACGTGTAAGAGCTGCCTTTTCAATTTCATTTTAAGCTGCCCCTTCAAGTTACTTTTTCCATGCTTTCCAGGGAAGAGAGAAAAGAACTGGTGTACGAAGAGAAGAGACCGTTTTTTTTTTCCTTCGTCGCTCCGGCACGTCACATGCGGAACATATGGCACGAAGAGTCGTCAAATTTCAGGCGTCGTCTTAGAGCCGTCACTGCAAGAAGTACCTTTGGTGCTTGTTGTTTTCTCACATGTAAGCTCATTGTAATAGGGCTTTTCTGCTTGTAGAGCGGAGATGATGAGAAACAGTGACTTGCCTGCCTGACGAAAGTATGCGCCCTGCATATACACGGGTGCCTGGTTCTTGTTTTCGGCAAGAAACGAGTATTCCTATACTGAACAGAACACAAGGGCCGATCGTGCAGAAAACGTGCGCTAGCGACTTGCAATGCGTTGCTTACGTGATTTAAACGCGAGAACATCCAGTTTTCTTGTGGTCATATTTGGTGAAAGACTTGTGTCGAGTGCACTAACGCTATGACAGCCTGTGTACACAATTTTGCACAAATTGAACTCGCAGCTTTTTCTTAGCGGGCGGCACTTAGCAGTGATTTCTCCGTTTTAGGCGAACTTCGCAACCTAAATAATTTGGCAAATAAGCCAGTTTTCTATGTCATATAGCGAAAACACAAAAGAACATTTCGCTAAACTGTGAGCGACGAGCATATCACCCGCAGTTTTGTGCAGACAAATTCTGCCACCAGTAGTAAATGAATTATTTAGCAATTAGAAGCGTAATGTTATTCCTTTAATTATCAAATATTGTCACGAAGTGGTTACTGCACTCCGGAGAACAGAAAGGCTGCGAAATGGTGTCTAAACAAAACTCTTTATTTGGGTTGACTTGCGCCCACAATGGACTGAATCACTCGGCGGCGGCGTAGCAATAAGCGTGCTCGGCGGTCGTCCAACAGAGTGCCCGCCACTGTCATCATCATCATCATCATCATCATCAGCCTTACTACACCCACTGCAGGGCAAAAGCCTCTCCCATGTCTCTCCAATTAACCCTATCCTTTGCCAGCTGCATCCACCCTTTGCCTGCAAACTTCTTAATCTCATCCGCCCACCTAACCTTCTGGCGCCCCCTGAGACGCTTACCTTCTCTTGGAATCCACTCCGTTACCCTTAAGGACCAGCGGTTATCTTGCCTTCGCATTACATGTCCTGCCCAAGCCCATTTCTTTCTCTTGATTTCGACTAGGATGTCATTAACCCTTGTTTGTTCCCTCGCCCACTCTGCCCGCTTCCGATCTCTTAACGTTACACCTATCATTTTTCTTTTCATGGCTCGCTGCGTTGTCCTTAACTTAAGCTGAACTCTTTTCGTTAGCCTCCACGTTTCTGCCCCGTAGGTGAGTACCGGTAAGATTAAGCTGTTGTACACTTTCCTCTTGAGGGAAATTGGTAAACTGCCACCCACGATCTGCGAGAACTTGCCATATGCGCTCCACCCCATTCTTATCCTTCTAGTTATCTCCCTCTCATGATCCGGATCAGCTGTCACTACCTGCCCTAAGTAGACGTATTCCGTCGCAACTTCTAGGCTCTCGCTGCCAATTGTGAACTGTTGATACCTTGCTAGGCTGTTGAACATTACCTTGCTTTTCTGCATGTTGATTTTTAGACCAATCGATCTGCTCTGCCTGTCTAACTCATTGATCATGATTTGCAGTTCACCTCCTGAGTGACTCAGCAAGGCAATGTCATCAGCAAATCGCAGGTTATTTAGGTATTCTCCATTTATTCTTATTCCCAACTGTTCCCAATTCAGGCCTCGAAATACCTCCTGTAAACATGCGGTGAACAGCATTGGCGAGATCGTGTCGCCTTGCCGGACGCCCTTCCTTATTGGAATTTTATTGCTGACTTTATGGAGGACTATAATAGTTGGGCAGTTGCTATATATATCTTCTAGTATTTTGGCATAAGGCTCTTCTGCCCCCTGATTACGCAATGCCTGTATGTCTGCTGAGGTTTCCACTGAGTCGAATGCTTTCTCGTAATCAATGAAAGCTATATATAGAGGTTGGTTATATTCTGCGCATTTCTCTATCACCTGATTGATAGTGTGAATATGATCTATTGTGGAATATCCTTTACGAAAGCCTGCCTGGTCATTTGGACGATTAAAGTCTAACGTTGCCCTGACTCTATTAGGGATTACCTTAGTAAATACTTTGTAGGCAACGAATAGTAAGCTGATCGGCCTGTAATTTTTCCGATCAGCTTACTATCCGTTGCCTACAAAGTATTTACTCGCAGCGATGTCGTAGAGGTAGAACATCCGCCTCGCGTGCAAGAGGATCGGAATTCAAATCCTGGTGCCGCGCAATTCTCCACCATGTTACAAAAAAAAAAAGAATCCGCGTGTCGATGGAATTGCATAACCAGGCCTGGAGTGCGGCCGGATCTCGGTGACCAGAACCGACAACGCACTCTCTCAACAGAGCAGGATTTGGCCACCCTGATGTAGTACATGACCACAACCTTCTATGATCAAACCAATTAACCGCCACTGTCGGCCGTGCTCAATTTAAAGCTGATAGCGAATTTCGAGATAAAGCGCGCAAAGTTACTAGAACATTCCGGAACAACGTAGAATCTGCTCTGCGTGACTGACATCAATCGAGATAAATCTAGTCGTGTCTTGCGTCGCAAACAAAACGATAAAGTGGCTTGGTGGCAGATTTAAAAAGGAACAAACACTGCAAAGATTGGCGGCAATACTTTCACGATCTTCCGGTTGTTTGCTTGATAAGTCACTTGATGTTGGTGTTCTTACTTTTTTATTTTTTTTATTTTTAAAACATACTGCAGTCATTGAAGACCAAGCAAGAAGGGCAATACAGGTCACAAAACATGCAATTCGGCGCCACCATTGGGAAGCAATCACAAAATATAACACGAACAGGGTGCAGTGCAAACACATGATATAAGGTAGAAAAGGGGAAAATGAATCGCAACCGTTAAAGCAAAAAAAATATATAAAGGAAAAAATCTGCACAGGGTTTTTCGTACACTTGCTTCAAAAACTGTTACATTATCAGCGGAAAAAAATCTCTTGGAAGAGTATTCCACTGGGTGAGAGTACGTGGAAAAAAAGAACCTTTAAATCTGTTAGTACGTGCAAAGTTTGGTTCCAGGTTGTGACGGTGGGAGTGCCGAGTTTGACGACTCATACGTGGATGAATGAACAACTGTGGATTGATGCCAAGTTGGTGATTGTTGAGCAGATGCACAAACCGCATCCTGGAAATCATTCGTCGGCTTTCTAACGTCAAAATGTTAGCACTCATCAGAGGCGATGGTGAATCTAATCGGCCATATGAATTGAATATGAAACGGACGGCTTTTCTCTGTACCATTTCTAGTTTGGTTACGTTTTTCTTCAAGTAAGGGTCCCACACTACACAAGCATACTCCAGCTGAGGTCTGATTAGCGTATTGAATGCAAGCAGCTTAACATGGGAAGGGGCTGATCTTAATTTAAAATGAAGAAAACCTAGTTTCTTAAAGGCTGATGCACAGGTTTTATTAATTTGGCTCGTCCAATTCAAGTGATTAGTTATCGTCGCACCTAGGTATTTATACTCGTCAACCTGAACTATTGGATATTCGTTGATTTTGTATAAAAACTGAAACAGGGTTTTCTTGTTAGTTACCTGAAGAAGGACGGATTATTTTTGGTTTAATTCCATAGACCAAAGGCTACACCACTGGTGTAATCACTGTGTTCGAAATGTTGTTCGAAATGGCACTATGTTCGAAATGTTGCACATACCTGCAAAAATTAACCGCTAGTACTCCGCACTGCAAAAGTAAAAAATTCGCTCTCTTAAAACATCAATATACAATTTAGGCGGAAAAATTTTATTTCAGTTGAAACAAAACATGGCTTGTAAAAGGGCTACGTCTTCGATGAAACGCAGAGAGGTTTGCACTATGTCGTAGCGTGGGAATGGGCTCTGCGCTTTGTGCTCCCCATTATCGATATGCTTACCACGCACATTGGTCTTTGTGCAACGAATGGACTGCTCGAAGAAATGCGCACCGCTTGTGCGAGTTTCATGCGAGGGCGATATCTGTTGTTTCTACAAGCTTACGCCAAATGGTGCTCGTTACATTCATGAATTTTTCCGAGGAGGCCGCTATTCGCATGTGCTGTTGCTGAGCGTCACAAGCAACCTCGAAAAATAACGTTGACATTCTTTTGATGCTGGGGCACATCGAGGTGAAGCTGATGTTATAAGTAGTTTTCGAATAAATCGTTCGGATTGTAGTGTTGACCCAGGTGCTGACATAGTGGAATAATAAAAACATGGCTGTGCGGATGGACTTCTCCCACCAGCGACGTTCTCCTTTCTCAGCAATTTCCTTCGAGAGAGTTCGATAAAACTATCTTAGATCAATGTGCAGCACCTTATAGAGCTTTAAAATGTAATGTTGATCTGAGTATGCCGCTTTCAGCATCAGTCTAGTCGGCCGACTGCAAGTATGAGCTTAAACGTCACAGTGTTTCTAAGTTTTCGCCTTTCGTAGCATACCACTCCTTGCAATAGTTTCATGTGCGTACTGTGCACTGGCGATTCTGAAGAGAAGCCTTTCAAAAATGTACAGGATGTTTCTCGCAACTCTAGGGAAGGATTTTAAAATGCAGGAGAGCACAGCTGGATGAGTCCAACCACGTATTATTTCCCGTCGTGATGTGCTCCTCGGGTTCTTATTTATATTCAGCTTAATTTTACAATTACTCAAGGAATAACTTTAAAATGTTTTATTATCACCTTCAGTCAAGTGCGCTTTGTTAAGTTGCAGGAGGGCTAAAGAGACAAGCCCTGTGTATTGTAGCAACGTATCTCTTACGTAGTCCTTTTTTCCAGCATTTAAATAAACCAAAGAAAACATGGTATTGCACTTCTGCACTACCGTAATGTTGCGCTGCCAAACGCGTGTTTAATGAACGAAGCACTTCGTCCTCACCGTTGTTCACATGTACAGTCGAGGCAATAAAAATTCTATTTATTTCAGGTTTGGCAAGTTTGTAATCCTGAACTTGCATCGTTAAATCACCGCCCTGCTTTTTATCCACCAATCTTCCAATCGCTTTTTTCAGGCGTCTACGACAGGTTCTTTCGCGTTACCTCATTTATTTATAAACCCTAATGCCTCAGGGAGACGGATTGTGCCTGTATCTACACCTGCATGGACATTGCCGCATTGCTTAAACGGATTTAAACACTGCACATGTATCATCTTCATGGTCTAGTTTTAGCTTCGCGTTCTAAGACGCCCTTACATCGCGTAAAACAGTAGTGAGCAACCTCTCGAGTTATCATAGAGCGATTCCTTCCTGATAAACCTTTTCCATTTTCTATACCGGTATAGAGCGTGCTTTTTCTCTGTTAATTAATCTAGTTGTTACTCACTGCGCTTGTAATCTGCCGTTCAAATCAGTTTAGTTCTCTGTCCTGGCTTCCTGCAAACCTACTGATTAATTTCCTAGTCATTTTCCGCCACTGCGAGTCTACGCTCTCTATGAACAAATGTTTCAATACCTTAGCTGCTCATCTGTTATCTTCCAATTACTCAGGCGCTCTTCAAATATTTTACTCTGAGCTTCCCGGGCTTTGAACGATGCACCGGACAAGTCCACCTGTACTGCCTGGTTTGCGCTTTTGCCTTGGGAACCTAGTGCTAATCTTCGAAAAGCTCTTAGATTTATTTCTGCCGCGAATCAAATTGTGCCCTTCGATGCAAGACCGCATTTTCGAACGTAAGCCCTGGCACAATTACATCATTCTAAGTAACTCTCTGTACTACATACAATATTGGATCACAATATTGGACAGACGTCGCCGTAGCTAAGTTCGAAGAGCACTGGGCACGAAATTCGGAGGTCGTAGATTCGGATCCCACCCGCGGCACGTGGTTATTTTCCTCCTGCTTTCCTAACAATTATCTTCAAAATGATAATCCCCATTAATCTCCCATTGATGAACGCCACAAAAAAAAAACATCCCCAATGCTCCTTGGTTTCGGTGACTGTTGGCTTCTGTGACCATACTAGGAAGCTATACAACAGTACAAACGAGTAAAGTTTTGCTACCTACCTTAATGGAATGCAAACATGGCGCCATGCTTATGCATCCTTATTCAGTCTCATCCTAAAAACAGAGCCAGCGGCGAAAACAAACCGGTAGCAGCACGGGAAGCCAGCAGCCAAAGTTGGGCAGCTGCGCTGCTCTCATGTGACCCTGCGTCGCGCGTTCTGTTGACCGTCTGCTAACCCAACGGTGGCGTAGGCGGCAGGATTCGTTTGCTTGGGCTTTGCGTGCTTGTTTGGTTGCTTATTATTGTGAACAAAGCGACGTAACCTTAAAATTAATAGTTCGGTGCATGAAAAGGGTTCCACTGAAGCTTTTGTGGCAGTGAAACCCGCTGTATCAAAGAATATTCCTGGGCGAGTTGGTGACAAAACATTGTGACAAAAAAAAAACCGCTGTAACCCCGCTGACCCCGCTGTAATTAACTAAAAAACCAAAGCAGAAGAACCTCAAAACAAGATCATCACCGGAAGTAATCTGGCATGACAACGTTTGCTTTCATCCTCAGGTTTTTAAAGCTTGGTTTCTTAATATGGTTAAGTAAAAATTCAGCACCAAAATCTCAAAAGCTCGGAGGTGAAACTCTTCCATGTCGATGCACCACACACAGGCGACTGCTGCACACGATGGCAACACTGAACAAAGATGTGAGAATGAGGTGTAAGCACGCAACGAGCCAGCGACCATGGCGACCAAGGGAACGTCACTCACCGCCATTATCACACGACTGACCGCAAGCAGACTAGCCGTCAGGTGACGGTGCGGACGGCGCAACATGGTGTGTAAAGGTGTTTATTCGAAGCGCTGGTCGGTGGTCGTTGGTCGACGGACGCACTCACAGGCGTCACTCGAAACACCAGCTGCACTTCATCTACCTCTTCGTTGCGCTGCTTGAACTACTGCTGCTACAGGTGTTTTTTTTTTTTGCTCCGTTTGGGACTTTTTGAACTTTGAGACCAAGAAACATTATTTCAAAATGCGAATTAAAAGAATAGATCCGTCTTACATCAAATGAACAGCTTATTTAATCCATTTTTGCCCGTATCGATAACGTAAATGGTTTCACACATGTAGTTTAAAGTGCGACGACAACCATTTAAACTTAAATTGAGATAGATTCTTGTTTGCCGATTATAGCCAGCCTATCTGAAAAGTCTGCTGTGGCCTCGCTCACACACTCGTCCGCTCAAAGTTTTGGCGGCTTCTTTTATGCGTGATTGACACTCAACAAACTGTGAATACATGGCGAAGTCACCGCTTCTCTTCTCAGTGCCGCTTCCTGTGCTGCTTGGTCGCTGTACACGAAGCTAAGCAGCCGAGCCTAATCAGAGCAGAGAATATATCTCGTTTTAGAAAGGAAACTTGACCATAGCAGTCCACGTTCATAGCATCATCAGGTTAAATAATTTTGTTAATGTTTGTCTTTGTCAGACATGCTCTTAAGTCCTAAACAGATATAACATGAAGCGTCAGCATTTTATGGCGGGCAAGTAGAATTAAAACAAAAATTCATGGCGAAATGTTTTCGAGGATCCATTGAAACTCGGTGGGTCCATGACGGTGGCAGCTTAGGTCGGTAGACCAATCAACCATCGGGTTTTGTGCAATGAAAATGACTTTTGAAAGGTATTGATGTGGGCTTCTGGCGGATACACTGCATTATGGTGTCTGTGCATGCGCTCCATTGGTTTGTTTTAATGTACTGGTCACCAGAAGTGAGGCAATGTCCAGATTAATACTCCAGTGCATACTGCGCTGTAGTCCTAAATCTCCAGCACGCTATGAGTTACTGTACACACTGCTCCATAGACGTATGCAAAAGTCATGTGCACCGTAAAGGGCGTAAAGGGCTAATTCCATCTTTCTCTGCATGATATCGATAGCAATACTTTATAGAGGCTCCAAGAAGCCACCAGCGTGGTCGGACTACGCACCTTATTTGCATCATTCGGCGATTGTGAGCATTGCTGAACTCTATTGCGAAGGAACTTTATTGCAAAGGAGCATTTACACCGTGCTGCAGGAAGACCACCAAATCTGTCACTGAAGACAGCCTCACAAAGATAGACATTCGCGTATTCGCCAAGTGTCGATGGCTTGCACCGACATCGCAGCAGCAGCCGTGCTGGCGAACGAGGAGCGAATCGCCGCCTGCTCGAACCACCACCGCGGAGGCTGTGCGTGGTTCACAATCGTGACGTCACGTGACGGCACGTGCAAGCACATTTTACAGGATCAAAGATATGCAGATCAAATATTTTCACAAGTGGAAGAGAATCCCAAGAAATAATATATGGAAGTCGAACCAGAGAGGTTTTTCTTTTCCAGAGATTTTGAGTTGTAGACTGCAACGCAACAAACCACAGTTGTGCCTATACAATACAAAGTTTTTTCACTGGGCTTGCATTACACGCGAAAGCATCCACCTCGTGCACGAGGGTGATTGGGTTCAAGCTTCGGTAAAAAAAGATGGTTGATCTGCAGCCAGACCTACACTGCCGCTTGATTTCTCTGTATAGCACGGACAACAAGCTGCGCCTATATATAATAGGAACGCAGAGTTAGCTCGGGTATGAAATGTAACACGTTATCCGCCTTCAAACAATGATGATTGGGCAAGTACGAGTGGAAACCACAATTCTTCCGCCGTTCTAAGCAGCTTTCCTCTAAGCAGAATGTGCCCGAGAGACATCTTCAACTTCAGGCAAGACGCAATCCCGGAATTCACTTTTTATGCGAACTGAGTGTTCCCTTGTATATCGAGCTACCGGTAAAACCGTATTACAAACGCCTATTGGGCGGCAACAGAAAGATATTCCTCACTCAGAGGTCTCGACGATGCCGATCTAGTGCTGGGTCATGATGTCCTGCATGCATCCCTTAATTATGAAGGATAACAAAGAAATATTGAAGACTAGGAAAGTATTAAATCGACGTAAACTCAAAGTACCCGCTGATAAGGCTGAAAATTTTAGGCTGCCGAGAAAGCTCACAAATTAGGCAAAGCATAGCACGGCAAGCGACGAAAAGGATATGGTCGGCAAGGGAAGTTGATAACAAGCACGAACCAATATATTACACCGGCGGCTATCAAGAGCCAGAAATGGGAATGGCAGGAGATGTAAGGCGAATAATAGGCAGCCGGCGTTCTCTGAAAGTGATCTAACAGACACTATAGAATCATCATGGTGACTTGAGGGTAAAGTGATGACGTTAGTAAGTACATGCGATAGGGAGGGCGCGCTGACACAATAAAAAACATTAATCGAAGAGATCATTGTAAGAGGGCTTTGGCCTCATGTGGACTTGACGTGACTGGTGACAATGACGATTTCGATATACTACTCGATGCAAACGTCACGTCGTGTAATTTCGATGCCTGTCAGGTCACCCGCTTTCCAATGAGAGCAGCGCGGAAGGAACGTTCACCGGTCATCTGTGATGAGGCGGTCTTTACATCACTGAGGCTGCGGAACCACGCAGCTTTTCCTGCACCTGCGAGGATGCGGCGGTACCACGTGACCAGCGGAAGCCAGGATGGGCAGGAAAGCTAGCGAGCGGGGAGTACAAAAGCGAGGGATCGGGAAGGGCTTGAATGGGCACTTGCCGCTCATCTGACAGGCATCGAAAAATAAAACAAGCTTTGATCACACGCCCTTTCTGACGCGCTGGGTCGATGAGCGAGCCTCGCAAACTGCGCGTTTTCCGTCTAGGACGTGGCTGGAGCCGCTCAGATGCTCCACAAGCTGCAACGCGTGGAGTGGAAGCTGTCGACCTCGGTGGCGCTGTTGTTCCTCAACAGCAGGGAGACGGGTGCGCCGGCAGTGTACTTGGGCCAAGGAGAACGAGCTGGTGACTTGGGGACACTGCAAAGGCGGGCATTGCAAATAATGCCTCAGTAAAGTGAAGCCCAGGACCAAAAAAATTACGAGACACTTTGGCAACTAAAGTGTTGAGAGGCGAAAGCCGGCCATTCTGTGACAACTTTCACTATGCCGTGACGACTTCCGGTGGCTTAGACGTCACGCCCTTCCCGTGGCTATATCGATACCCAAATTATAAATATTTCGGAGACCTGAAGTATTAATTACGCTTAATTACACATTTCTCCATCTAATTTGACACAAATCCGACGTTTCCCTCTTTTGTGACAATTTTTATTAAGCCGTGACGACTTCCGGTGGATGTGACGTCACACCTTTGCCATGGCTATATTGACGACCGCGTTATTTCGACGCAATTTTGACATTTTTGCCTATAAATAACTAATTACTCTACAGTCATCAAACTTGGCTTCTAGGCTCATTGTTCCCCCACTATCTGAAGCAACCACTCTTTTTCTGCTCTCTCTTTTAGTTTCCGGGTTAAACGTGTGACACCCTCAGCGAACGGACGACAGTATGAGCCATCAAAGGTTTTCGCCTTAATAAAGGCACACGGCGGCCGACTCCTTCCAATATTTCTTGCCAGTGAAAAAGAAACGATTCTGTGATTATCGCTGCCTAGGCTGGCATTTGTTCGGCAGCAAGTTACCAACGCACTGCTGATAAAGATGCACTTAAAATGGGGATATTTTCTGGCCCCGCTACTCTATACAAACTCGCGATTTCAAGATCGAAAAGGACTCTTATTTGAACATGAAGTGAGGCTAGTTTGCGCTTTTGTTCACGTAAAGAAAGCTGCGTGAAAGGCGCGAACACAAGGCCGGCACTAACAGAGCTTGACAACTGAGTTTACTGATGTTTCGCCACCACATATGAGAAGAAAAACAGGAATACGTAAATGACCATGTGTGTGGTCTTGTTTATGGCTTCTTATCGCGTGCGATCCTCACGCTGGCGGCTGAAACACTACTTCAAAAGATGAAATGCATAATCCGGAGGCTGCGCCCTAAGTGCTTAGATAGGAGCAGAGACAGCAAAATTTTTAGTGCATAAGATTTTTTTTTTTTTGCACTGATGCTCTGGACAATGATAACGACGTAGAATACTCACCAACGACTGGTGAATAATTTATAATGCAATTTCTGGTAACCTTTCGGTTTCAAAAGCCGAACGACGATTGTGACGACACAGACGATATGAAGTGAAATGAGGCACCCAAAACCTGGGATATAATCGCTGCATATTCACATTTGTTATTCCTCCTATTGGATAGGCCTTGTTTTTTGTGAATAAAAACGAGGAAAGCAGAGATGATACTGCAGTTTTTCTATGCCTCACGTGACCTGAGAACGTATTTTGCGACACAGCCGTTGTCTGGCCGTTGAAACCGAAACAACATGGACGAAACAATTAAATAATGAAAAATTTACTGCGTGTTGGCGCAATCCACGTGGCTTCCTATGTTCTGTAATGGGTTTCGCGTCATTCTAACGACAGAAAGCACAACTATAATGAGGTGTCTCTACAGCAGACTTTAAAGATGGCACACATTCTGAGGAAGGCAGCCGCCAAATACGAGTACAAAGCATTTGTAGAGTTTTCAGCACTCTCCGAAATCGTGAAACTGCAACCCGCCGCGGTGGCTCAGTCGTTAGGGCGCTCGTCTACTGATCCGGAGTACCCGGGTTCCATCCCGACCACGGCGGCCGCGCTTCGATGGAGGCGAAACGCTAAGTTTCCCGCGTGCCGTGCGATGTCAGAGCATTTTAAATATCCCCAGGTGGCCGAAATTATCCCAGAGCCCTCCATTACGGCACCTATCCCTTCCTTTCTTCTCTTAGTCCCTCGTTTATCCCGTCTCTTACGGCGCAGTGCAGGTGTTCGCCAAGATGTGAGACAGGCACTGCGCCATGTCCTTCCCCAACAACCAATTTTCAATTTTCCCCGCATCACCAAAGAACAAGCCTTCAAACTGGTGGCGGCAAAAAGTAACGAGGAGGCCGACGAACTCGAGACCGCCGCACAGCAACTACCTCCAAGCGAACTGCCCCTTGCGCTGGAGGCAGTGCTTGCGGTCATCCAAGACCATCTCCGAAAGCAGCACCCCGACCCATGCATTGCAGGAGGTGAGCGCACTTACGCGGTCGCAACGTGCAATGATCCTCCGCGCGCATTGGATGCGTGTGGCCCGGGGAACGACGGGAGCGCCATGAAATCGCGACTAGTTATGTGTATGACGGATGCGGTGCAGTGGAAACACTAGAGAACCTGCTCCTTCACTGTGCCACGTTCGCCGACGCTCATCGCGATATGCTTGTGGCCTGCTGGGCGCCGGGCATACTTCCAGACTCGCTGAAGACGCTATTGCGGCCGCAGGGCAGCGCGCACCCGTGAGCGAACCACTTGGTGAGCCTCTGTGCCTTTCTCGAACAGACGGGCTTGACGTCCCGCCTGTTCTCCGTCAGGTAGTTACACGCAGTGACCGAACGCTGCGCGAGTTTCTACCTTGAACGATTAACAGCTGGGCGTCGCACCCCAGCTGTTGTGTGCAAAGTATTGTGTGCGTGTGTTTTTCCTTTCTTTTATTAACTCGGCGCGCGCGCAACTTGCACAAACGTATTGTTATGTAAATAGTGCATTAAAATGCACTATAAATAGCATGGTAAAAAAATGCAGCGCGAAAAAAACAAGTACGAACAGAAGTGGACAGGACAGGGCGCTGACTACCAACACATTTATTTAGAAAGATGAGCAGCTTATATAACGCAGACCAACACCCACGTGACCAAGAAAATAGCAACCGCGTTCAACTATCTAATACAAAAAAAAAACAAAACGAGGTGCACAATATCAAAGTGATACATATCTAGGTAACGCAAAGTCAGCCAAGAACCGATAAAACCGAGAGGACCACGACGAACCGTAAGGTGCACGCATGAAAAATGATCAGTCAGCGACCTTTTCCCGCCAATGCAGCACGAGGCAAAACGAAAACGAAAATAACAATATAGTCACCGAACACTAAGTAAAAGTCGAAGCTAAAAGCAGGGTCGGGGCCAAACGCATAACAAAACAATACAAAACGCTACGCAAAAGCTGAGTCAACCGTTCACAGTCAAACTGAGTTAAAAAAGTTTAAAGTTCTCTAGAACAAGAATTAAAGGCAGACGTGATTAAAAAAAAAACGACGTGTTTATAGTGGGCCTAGAAAACTGGACTCCTTGTCTAAGTAAAATTGAAGGCGTGCTGACGCACTTGTCTCCAGCTTTGGCTATCATCCTTGCCTCAATGATGACCCTTTCAATTTCTGTCCACGCCCGTGCTCTGACGACCGTGCGCGTGTAACAAGGTTCGCACCCTTTGCAAGACTTGCAATGGTCGTCCAGGTGCCCGCCGCTTTTGTTACGGACCCTCCGGCGGTGTTCAAACAATCTCTCGTTGAGACACCTGCCGGTTTGCCCAATATACACGCGTCCACACTTCAAGGGAATCTCGTAAATGACACATGTAGCACAATGTGTGAGTGGTTCTACATGTGTAATAGGGCAAACCTTTTTCTTTTGCTTTGTCAGCAGTGTACACACTCGTGACAATTTGCACGGGGCTGAGAAGACAAGGTTTACGTTGTTTCTTTTTGCAACCTTCTTTAAATTGTGAGACAGCTTGTGAAGATACGGGATGACGGCCAAGGGAGGTCGTTTGGCCTGTTCTAGCTTACCTGCGTCTTTGCCTGGCACTTTCAATTTCTGGAGAAGAGTCTCTAAAACGCTACTCACTAGTGTTGGTGAGTGGCCAGCACTGTAAAGACGTTGGACTTGGTTGTTAACACTGCTCTGCATCGTATGAGGACAGCTTTTTGTGAGCGCTGCCTGGATGGCAGAAGAAACAATGCCTCGCTTGATCAATTTCGAGTGAGCGCTGTCATGCGGAAGAAGACCTTTCTTAGAGCGAGGGTTGTACGTCCTACAGAGGTGGGTTTGTTCAAAACTAAAAAGTACGTCCAGAAACTGAACATCCTTGCCACTCGGCGCTTCAAAGGTAAAGGAGAGAGCCGCCGTCGTTCCATGTGGCGCTCTGTGATCAACGGGTCTCGCTCGTGACACCGTCGGAGGCGGACGCTTTTTTTCGGAGCTCCAGCGACTACGTCTGAAGCTAAGTGCCTTTTGGTTTTAGCGCTTGTACATGCTTTCGGGCAGTAGTTTTAAACCGAGTTAAGGGTAGAAAGGCTAGCGGAAGTGTGTGTGCCGAAGGTTTTTGCGTAGAAATTTTGGAAGGCTTTTACCTTGCGTATTGCTGAAAGTTTTTGGTGTAGGATTTTTGGCGGGCGTTTACGTTGCGTAGTGCCGAAGGTTTTTGTGTAGGAATTTTGGTGGGCTTTTACGTTGTGTAGTGCCGAAGGTTTTTTGTGTAGGAATTTTGGCGGGCTTTTACGTTGCGCAGTGCCGAAGGTTTTTGTGCAGGATTTTTAGCGGGCTCTTACGTTGACTAGTGCCGAAGGTTTCTTCTGTAGGAATTTTGGCGGGCTTTTACGTTGCGTAGTGCCGAAGTTTTGTGCAGGAGTTTTAGCGGGCTTTTACGTTGACTAGTGCCGAAGGTTTCTTCTCTAGGAATTTTGGCGGGCTTTTACGTTGCGTAGTGCCGAAGTTTTGTGTAATATTCTTGGCGGGTTTTTACGCATAGAAATTTTGGCGGGCTTTCACAAGGCGTAGTCGGCCGGACGATGGGTCGGCAAGCTAGGAAAGTTAAGGAGGACAAGGACGGGGAGTTAGTACAGTGCCAGGAGTGCGACCGTTGGTGTTACTTAGATGAGACAGGGTTCGGGAGCTTAGCCGAGGCGGGTGAGGCTAGCTTCGTGTGTAAGATGTGCAAGCGGTTTGGGGACGCCGTTCATGCGTTAAAAGGGGAATGGGAAGCTGGGTTTAATGCACTTAATGCGGACCGGCAGGTCGAACGAGAGGATCGGATTAAGCTGGAAGCTCAGGTCGCCGATTTGATTAAAAAGGAGGAAAATAATGCCGCCCTGTTGAAGCGAATGGTGGGCGAGATTAAAGAAGAGCGGCAAAAGCGGACCCAGCTAGAAAAACAGGTTGAAGCGCTCAGGTCGCGGCCGGCTGGGCACCCCAGTTCGGAGAAGTGTCAGGTGGAGGACGAGGCTCGTCGATCGTACAGTGCTGTAGTGCAGCGAGCATTGAGTGAGAAAAATGCGAACGAAATGAAAATGGTTAAAGCGGGCATGGAAACTCGCGACAATAGCGTACAGCGGCAGGAGAGTCAGCTAGAGCGATCCGGAGGCCAACAGATGGAATTAGGAAGCGAACGTTTGGGGCACAGGAGAGTTCTGGTGGTCGGGGACTCGAATGTAGCGAGGGTTGAGGGAGGCGTTCTGACGGCAGTGAAGGAAGACAGGCGGGTGCAGGTGGAGGCTCAGTCGGGAAAGTGCATGGTGGATGCAATGGCCAGAGCCCGGGAGGTGGTGGTGGGTAGCATGGATGGCGAACACCTTGTGGTCATCCATGCTGGTCTCAATGATGTACTGCAGGGGAGGAGCCAGAATCTTGAGACGCAGTTGGAGGTGGGGATGCGTAGGCTTAGAGAGGCCTCTGAGAGTGTGCATGTGACCATATGCACAATCCCAGAGGTCCAGAGGCAGGCTCGCGAAACGGAAAGGAGGGTCGTGGAGACTAATCGGGTAATTAGGCTATTGAGTCGACGACTAAGATACGAGGTGATGGAGGTCAACAGGGAAGTGTACGAGGTTAGGCCCCACCCTTTTGCACAGGATGGCATCCACTACGGTGGTGCCACTGGCAAGAAGGTGGGTAGTAGGATAGGTCGCCAGGCAACAGCTTTTTTGGGGGGACCCAGAGCTCTGAAGGAACCAGTGTAGAGAAGGAAGAATTAAGATCAAACGGACAATGGAACCATAGGGGAAGAAAGAGACGCAAGCGCCAGGGCCAAGTTAATTCAGATATAGGTTTCATTAACATGCAAGGTGGCAGGAATAGACTGAAATGGGAGGAAATAGAAGAACAGTTAAGGCAGGAGGAATTAATGGTATATGGTTTAGCGGAAACACATCTTAGAGACATGGAGCAACCACCCTGTAACCCAGACTACGCATGGGAATATTGCAATAGAACAGAGGGCAGCCGAAAGGGAGGTGGAATTGGGGCATTCATTCATAAAAGTATGAATTTTCAAAGGGTTAGACTGGGATGCAGGGAACATTTATGGCTAAAAGGAACAGTGGCAGGCAAGCAAACACTCCTTGGCTTTGTATACCTGTGGACAGGGGTTAATGCCAAAGAGGAAAACAGGAAAATGTTAGAATGTATTGCAAGCGACATTGATGAGCTAGGAGGACAGGGCGAGATAATTATATTAGGCGACATGAATGCACACATAGAAGACCTGGATGGGTACACGGATTCGACAGGAAGCATGCTGCAGGACATGTGTGACAGGCATGATTTAGTTGTATGCAACAGCACCGAGAAGTGTGAAGGGCTCATAACATGGGAGGCGGGGAGTCTGCACTCGACGATAGATTATGCACTAATGTCACAGAGGATGTATAACAGATTAGGGGTAATGAGCATAGATGAAGATGGTTCCAGAAGTCTAGGTAGTGACCACAAGCGTATCAAGTTGAGCTTCCGAAGAAAAAGCAATGTAGGACTGGATCAAGATAAACAATCAGGGGGAAATTTTTACTCAGAGAAGCAATTGGAAGTAGCAGCCAAACAAATCGAGAAAGTAATTTTTGAGGATAGTGAAACAGAATGGACTTATACCAAATTAACTCGATTACTGGAGCTAGAGCTAGCTAAGGTGGGAGTAAAGCTAAAAGGGAAAAGATGCAAACCCAAGAGTTGGTGGGATGAGGAGGTCAAGAGGGCAATAGAAAAGCGCAAGGAAGCATCCAGGGAACACAGATATTCCAAGAAGAGGGGGGAACCAAAACCCGAAGTAGACAGAAAATGGGATACCTTCATAAAGTGTAGAAGGGACGCATCCTATTTGATTAATGAGAAAATTAGAAGAAAGGGTGCCCAATGGATGTCAAAAGTAAATAAAAAGGATAGAAAAGCAGCCCAAAAATTCTGGAAACATCTAAATGCAATGAGTAATAAAACTAGGCTAGAACAAAGGTTTATTGTTACAGATGAGGGTATTCGACTAGAAGGGGATGAAGCAATAAAACACATAGGAACAAGGATGACGGAAAAATTTTCAGCAAAGCACGTGGTACATAATTTATCGAAGGAGGATAGACCGGTTACAGCAATAGCTTCACTTGAGCAAGGAGAGTGGGAAAGGGCAGAGAAGAAGGTTCCTAGTGGCACATCAACAGGACCAGATGGTATCCCGATTATGTTGATAAAGAAGTTAGGACCAAAATCCAAGCAAACATTAATACAGGTAGTGAACAAAATGATAGTGGATGAGAAAGTCCCCGATGAATGGCGATTAAGTAGAATGAACATGATATATAAGGGAAAGGGGGACAAAGCAGACGTAAGTAACTATCGCCCCATAACAGTGACGTCTGTGGTTTACAGGGTGGTGATGCAAATTATAAAGGATAGACTGCAGGCTTGGGTGGAGAACGAGGGGGTGCTAGGGGAACTACAGAATGGGTTCCGGAAACAAAGGAGGTTGGAGGACAATCTATTTTCATTGACACAGTGTATAGAAATTGCGGAAAAGGAACATAGGCCCTTATTGCTAGCATTTCTGGATATTAGGGGAGCCTATGACAACGTTACTCAGGAGCATTTGTGGGACATATTGGGCACATTGGATGTGGAAAATGGAGTAATTAATCTTTTAAAAGATATATATAGAGGTAACAGAGTGCTCATAAAATGGGAAAAAAATGTATCAGGGCCTGTAGAGATACAGCGGGGGCTTAGACAAGGATGTCCTCTGTCCCCTTTGTTGTTCATGTTGTACCTGCAAGGTTTGGAGGCCAAGCTAGAGGGGAGCGGACTAGGTTTCAACCTATCTTTTTTCAAGCAAGGGGAATTGATTAAACAGACATTACCGGGACTAATATATGCGGACGATATAGTGATAATGGCTGACAACAAGGAAGACCTGCAGAAGTTGTTAGACATATGCAGTACAGAGGGAGATAGATTAGGCTTCAAGTATAGTAAGGAAAAATCTGCAGTCATGACATTTAATGAAGAGGGCGGCGAGCATAGAATACAGGAGTTCGTGCTAAAGGTAGTGAATGAGTACAAGTATCATGGGGTGTGGATAAATAACAGTGTTGAGTATCTGACAGAGCATGAAAAATATGTAATGAATAAAGCTAGTAGGAATGCAGCTGTCATGAAAAATAGGGCACTGTGGAATTACAATAGGTATGAGGTGGTAAGAGGGATCTGGAAAGGGGTGATGGTCCCTAGTCTGACCTTCGGGAATGCGGTCCTGTGTATGAGGCCAGATGTTCAAGCAAGGCTGGAAATTAGGCAACGGGGAGTAGGGAGGTTAGCTTTGGGAGCACATGGCAATACACCAAATCAGGGGGTACAGGGTGATATGGGATGGGCGTCTTTCGAGAGCAGAGAGGCTAGCAGTAAGATAGCATTTGAGGAACGATTGAGAAGGATGGAGGAAAATCGGTGGGCTAGGAAAGTTTTCAGATACCTGTATATAAAGAATGTTGACACAAAATGGAGAAAGCGAACTAGAAAATTGACAAGCAAATATCTGGACAGCAGTAAGGGGGCAAATCAGCAATTATCGGTTAAGAAAAAGGTTAAAGGAACAGAGAGAGCTTTGTGGAAAACAGGGATGCTGACGAAATCGGCACTAGAAACATACCGGACCTTTAAACAGGAAATTGTCAAAGAAAATATCTATGATAATTGTAGGGGAAGTTCTTTGTTGTTTGAGGCCAGGACTGGAGTTTTGCGGACTAAGAAGTATAGAGTCAGGTACCAGGAGATAGACACTTTGTGCATTGCGTGCGGAGAGGAGGAGGAAACGGCTGAACACTTGATACTTTTCTGTAAAGGGCTTCACCCTACAGTGGAAGGCAGCGGGGCTGACTTACCCAAGGCATTGGGGTTTAGGGATAGTGAAGGGAAAGTGGATTTTAAGAGGTTAGAAGTAACCAAGCGAAGGTTATCTGATTGGTGGCTAAAAGCAAGACAGGAGTAAAATTTCACAAGACATGGCTAGGTGGCTTGAGCCACCGCCCGATGTAAAGGGTTCAGCCGTATCCATCCATCCATCCATCCATCAGTCCCCCAAAATGGGATTTGAAAAGGGCGACAATTTCAAGAATGACACGCTCCACAGAACTAGGTGGGCAACTTCTGAGGACGGTCATAAAATCATCCACATACCGGAAGACCGAATGGACCACATCACCCGGGAGAACCTGGCTAATGCGCTTATCGGCTGCCGCCAGGTAGATATCACACAGGACTGGCGCGATTGATGACCCGATGCATACGCCATTCTTTTGCACGAAGTACTGACCGCTGTACTGAACAACAGTAGATTCAAGGTAGAACTGAAGAAGGCGAAGGAAATTGTCGCTGCTCACACCCGAGCTGTTCTGGAAACGCCCTTCACCCGACTGTTGGATCACGTCGCGCACCGCTGCGTATAGACCACCATGCGGAACGGAATAAAACAAGTCTTCAACGTCAATTGTAAAGCCAGTCGTAGCATCTGAACTGCCTTTGAATCGCTGTAACACCTCTGACGAGTTCCTTACCAGAAAAGGGTCATCTAAAGGTAGGCCATTCAAGTGGCGTTGTAGGTAGGCACCAACTTCAGCCTGCCACGTACCTTTTTCCGAGATGATGGTCCTCAGAGGGCAGTCAGGCTTATGGGTTTTGCCTGTGAAGAAGACTTCCAAGAAGCAGTCTCGGGCCTTTTCTGCCGATGATCTTATTCTATCGAGATGGAAACTTGTCAGTAGCTTCAAAGCCAAAGTTTTCTGTCTGCTGGGGCGGAATTGTACCTTCTTGAAATTCTTTTCGAGCGCTACCTCAGCCTTCTCCTTGTACAAGTGGTCAGGGAGGATGACAAATCCGCCTTCTTTGTCGCTTTGCGGAGCCATAAGGTTTCCCTCCTTGAGGCGTTTAGCAATGGACACGATGGGAGGCTTAGCATGCGTGAGCGAGGACCCACAGCGACGGAGAACATCAACGCCATCCCCAATGACTCGTGCCTTGTCTTGCTCTGGTACTCGTTGTGCCATCTGCCGCACCATAGCCAGGAGCTGGTACTTGTTTGAAGGTGGTAGAAAGCTGAATTTGGGACCCTTCTGTAGGACCTTCAAGTCCTGAGACGAGATGCATGCACCTCCGAGAACGGTGACGTTGGTCGTAGACGACTTCACTTCCTTCTTCCTTTCTTGAAGGCGCAGACGGTACTGGTGCCATAGGAATACAGCCGATTGTGCTGCGAGCTTTTTATACTCATAATATCTGCAGCTCGCCCCCGTCGAATGTGGCCTCTGGGGCGCGAACACACCTAGCCAGTCTTGGAAAAGACGCACTTGTCTCCAGAGTTCTGACTTTAGAATCTTGCACATACGCCGAACATGCCCCCAAGACGGCTCCACAGGGCCGAACAATATTCGCACTTCGAACGGCACAATTTTCTTTTTGATATGGAACGAGAGGATCCTGGCCTTGCAAGTAGAAATAGCGATGAGGTTCACGCAGGTTATGGCTGCATTTTGCTTGCTCATGGATGAAAGAAAAGAGCCCAATGTAGAAGAAATCTGATGAACTAAAGCGGCTGTTTGGGCTTGTTGGTCAGTGAACATGGTAAAAGAATGCAGCGCGAAAAAAACAAGGATGAACAGAAGTGGACAGGACAGGGCGCTGACTACCAACACATTTATTCAGAAAGATGCGCAGCTTATGTAACGCAGTCCAACACCCACGTGACCAAGAAAATAGCAAACGCGTTCAACTATCTAATACAAAAAACAAAACGAAGTGCACAATATCAAAGTGATACATATCTAGGTAACGCAAAGTCAGCCAAGAACCGATAAAACCGAGAGGACCACGACGAACCGTAAGGTGCACGCATGGAAAATGATCAGTCAAACGACCTCTCTTGGCCGTCATCCCGTATCTTCACAAGCTGTCTCACAATTTAAAGAAGGTTGCAAAAAGAAACAACGTAAACCTTGTCTTCTCAGCCCCGTGCAAATTGTCACGAGTGTGTACACTGCTGACAAAGCAAAAGAAAAAGGTTTGCCCTATTAGACATGTAGAACCACTCACACATTGTGCTACATGTGTCATTTACGAGATTCCCTTGAAGTGTGGACGCGTGTATATTGGGCAAACCGGCAGGTGTCTCAACGAGAGATTGTTTGAACACCGCCGGAGGGTCCGTAACAAAAGCGGCGGGCACCTGGACGACCATTGCAAGTCTTGCAAAGGGTGCGAACCATGTTACACGCGCACGGCTGTCAGAGCACGGGCGCGGACAGAAATTGAAAGGGTCATCATTGAGGCAAGGATGACAGCCAAAGCTGGAGACAAAGTGCGTGAGCACGCCTTCAATTTTACTTACAGACAAGGAGTCTAGTTTTCTAGGCCCACTATAAACACGTCTTTTTTTTTAATCACGTCTGCCTTTAATTCTTGTTCTAGAGAACTTTCAACATTTTTGACTCAGTTTGACTGTGAACGGTTGACTCAGCTTTTGCGTAGCGTTTTGTATTGTTTTGTTATGCGTTTGGCCCCGACCCTGCTTTTAGCTTCGACTTTTACTTAGTGTTCGGTGACTATATTGTTATTTTCGTTTTCGTTTTGCCTCGTGCTGCATTGGCGGGAAAATGTCGCTGACTGATCATTTTTCATGCGTGCACCTTACGGTTCGTCGTGGTCCTCTCGGTTTTATCGGTTCTTGGCTGACTTTGCGTTACCTAGATATGTATCACTTTGATATTGTGCACTTCGTTTTTTTTTGTATTAGATAGTTGAACGCGGTTGCTATTTTCTTGGTCACGTGGGTGTTGGTCTGCGTTATATAAGCTGCTCATTTTTCTGAATAAATGTGTTGGTAGTCAGCGCCCTGTCCTGTCCACTTCTGTTCGTCCTTGTTTTTTTCGCGCTGCATTCTTTTACCATAATCACTGACCAACAAGCCCAAACAGCCGCTTTAGTTTATAAATAGCAGGCAGAAGGAGAAATGAAATGAAGAAGGTGAGGGGCCAGGAAGATGGGATAGGAGGGGGGGGGGGGGCGGTAATACACAGAAAAGCCATTTACACTCTACGAAATATTCTGCGAAGGCAGGTTCTTGCTCGTGCGACACCGAAGATCCGTAGCTGAAAGCGCAATTGAGGTGTCCACTGATACAGAGAGCCAATCATGCGTCTTTCTTTTCCTCTAAATCAACGGAGTCTTCAACGTTGTCCAAATTAACGCTAATGAACCCAATGATCGCCGGCGGTCTATTGAACTGAAATTTGAAAATTGGTTTTTGTGCTGTGCGATGTCAGTGCACGTTAAAGATCCCCAGGTGGTCGAAATTATTCCGGAGCCCTCCACTACGGCACCTCTTTCTTCCTTTCTTCTTTCACTCCCTCGTTTACCCTTCCCTTGCGGAGCGGTTCAGGTGTCCAACGATATATGAGACAGATACTGCGCCATTTCCTTTCCCAAAAAAAAAAACAATTAATAAACCAACCAATTTTCGAAGAAAGGAAATGACGCAGCAGCTTTCTCACATATCTCGTTTGACACACGAACCGCGCCGTAAGGGAATAGAAAAAGGAGGGAGTGAAATAAGAAAGGCCTAGCATACAAGTGAACGAAGCCCAGTTTCACTGTTCAAAAAGACAAGTTATCGCGCCAAATCGGTTCGAAATTCGATGACCAAATAATCATCGCCAGTATTCGATTAAAACACTGGATGTAGACGACCTGGAGTACGTAATATAGTGTGTTGCCAGAAAGACGTTACAGCTAGGCCTAGGCTCGACAGAAACTGAAAGCCGATGCGGAACACAAGTCTGAACGTAACGCTCAAGGGCCGAAACTCGCTTCCTCCGGTAATATATAGACCTGACCAGGATGAGTTAAGTGAAAAGTCAAGATATTTGGCAGCACGCATAATCATTCGATTCGAGTATGACAGCCTGGTGTTGAGTCCCGTGCACGAGCCAAACCGCCTACGAAACCTTAAGTAGCGATTCTTCTGAGCGTCAGAGGACACACCAAATTTGCAGAAAAAAAGCAAGATTGCCAGTATATGCAAAGAACTTCCACATCTTTACCCAACACAGATAAGCCATGGATGTCATTGCAATGTAGAACACTCAAACAAGGTGGCTCCCGAAAATGAAAATGAAAATTGTTTTTTGTTTCCCCCAAAACCAATTATTTTTGGGGAAAGAAAATGGCGCAGTATCTGTCTTACATATTAGCGGACACCTGAACCGCGCCTAAGAAAAGGGATAAAGGAGGGAGTGAAAGAAGAAAGGAAGAAAGAGGTGCCGTAGTGTAGGGCTCCGGAATAATTTCGACCACATGAAGATCTTTAACGTGCACTGACATCGCACAGCACACGGGCGCCTTAGAGTTTCGCCTCCATAAAAACGCGGCCGCCGCGGTCGGATTCATGCGAACCCGGGAACTCCTTATCAGTAACCGAACGCCCCAAGCGCTGAGCCACTGCGGCGGGTAAACGGAAAAAACACAGCGGGCATTCCCGACAGCCTTGTTTTACGGAAGTGTGGACTGGCACGGGCTTTGAGATGACATCAATAATCGAGCGATTCGGACACTTGCTGTAGCAAGTATACAGTAGACCCAACATTTCCCCGATCTAGAAGTGAAAACAGAAATAAATGGCGAACACGGTCAAAGGCCTTCGCAGGGTCGATCTGAAGCCAAGCAAGCTGCCCATCAGAGCAGGAACAAGACTTTAATGTGGACATTAGTTTTTATAGAGATGCTGGTCAAAATGAATGTCCGGTGGGGCTCATTCAGGACTGAAATTGCGTATTATAGGCGACGTGATAAAACTTTCGTGAAAATTTTTTAATAGACAGTTTCTAACATCATGGCTTTATACCCTTCCAGAGAACACAACTTATCTTAATAAGTATTCTTCGAAATTAAGGCCGTGTAACTTTTTGCAAAAAACTGAGGAAGGGCCTCTACATCTAAATCTATAGTGAAGAGGTGCAGCAGGACAGGAGTGAAAATATACTTTAAACCTCTGAAAAATTCGCGTGAAGTTCAATCAGCGCCATACGTTTTTGAGAAGTAACGGTCGGTCAGTCGCTAGTTCTACCTCCAGCCCCTTGAGAGATACGCCATTAATAGGAACATCATTATTTATTTATTTATTTATTTATTTATTTATTTATTTATTTATTTATTTATTTATTCGCTTACGCACACTGCAGTCATACAGACCAAGCAGAACGGCAACATTCAAAAAGCAAAATAGAACCAAACACTACGTAAATCCAGGATTCCGGGGCAACAACCAATGGAAAAAAACCAGGGTGTGTTGGTAACACCACCTTGACACATATGGTGAGGCACTCTTTTCAAAAGCAGCGGCATCATCAGCCGCCAAGACATTTTATGGCAGCGAATTCCATGCTGTGATTGTTCGCGGAGAAAAGTGAGTTTTTGATTTTATTGGTGCGTGCAAAGCATGGGGGTAAGGTTATGGTTGTGGCTATTGCGTGTCGGTTTTGTGGGACGGGAAGATAGAGAGGGAGCAGGATTAATCTTTAATCGGATTCAGTATAGCGAGTACAGAAATATACCCTATAGTGAGTACAGCAGGTGCTCTCCTTCTTTTTATAATAGACACATGTTGTTACTAGCCATCTTAAATAATGGCGAGATAGATCTATAGTAAGCGTTAAAGATGAAACGGGCAGCTCCTTCTGACAAAAGCGTATGTATATAAAGTGCAGAATTAAGGAACTATTTGTGATAATACTCGAATACGGACATTATGCGATTGTGCTGGCCAATAGGGTGCCATTGGAAATCATCTGCGGGGTCAGCTTTGCGGTCGTGTGACGGTGCTCACCAAGTAAAATTTGTGTTGTGGGCGCTCACAATGCAAAGCACACTTGTTAGGAAATACAACAGAGTATCCTGTCAGCGCTTTTCAGTTGTGAGATGCGAGCCATGCATAGGCGCTTGAATTTTGGCGCCGTTAACGCCATCTAGCGACTCATTATGGGCACAGGCTTCGTAATGGTTCTATTTTTTTTTATTTCACGAGGAAGGTAATTACGAGGGGCACGGAGATCACCGTTCTGGCCTCTGCCGAGTGGACAAGCGCTCTCGCTGGGTGCCACCGCGGCACCACTATCTCAGTTCGTCGAAATCGCTGGCATTGCATCGCTGGTTGTTTGGAAAGTCTCGACCGACGAACTACCAAACTACCAAAGCGGCAGGCGGATTCTACGGGGTGATTCAGCGCTGCTCTAGCAATCGGCGCTTTCTCTAGTAAACTGCAATGGAGGTTTCGTGACCACAACAAAGTACTAAACTTTCTTTCCGTAACCAGAAAAAGATTAATTACGTGAAATAAAAAAATAATATCTTAGGCTCGAAGACCATACAATTTGTTCTATTCACAGAGTCAATGAATAAATTTTGATGATTTATCTTGGACAACACTATCTGACAAGACTTCTGGCAAGTCATCAAAACATGTTGGTATGTTAGCAAAATCAAATTTCTTCCCACCACAGAAATTGCGGATCAGACACCCAATTCTAAGCTCTTTGATTGTTAGTGTATTGCGTGAACACTACTGCTATAGCGATACGATGAGCGCAAACAGGGGAAAGTCAGTGCCCATTTTTCAGACGACAAGGCATCTGTTGCTCCATTAGTACATCTTCTCTTAATTCTAGCTTCTCATAGTGAAAGATTCTTTTTTAGTAATATATAGGACCTCAATCTTGAGCGCCATACCGTAGACTTACTGTGGACTTCTTTTTATTTGACAGTCAATGCCGACAGTGAGTCTATAGCCTACGGCCGAAGGAGGACGTGGACATTTTCCATACTCCGAATTGAACTGTCGTTCTCTCTTTTCTTGATGGTCCATATTCCCCTTCCCAAGGTGCAGGGTTGGTACCCTTGCTACTTTAACTTAGACAGTCTGTAGACTGTCCGTAGACATTGTATTTTACAAATCTTAGAAACTAGCCTATAGAAATCGTATAGAGAATTTATTGACAATATTGCCACGCTGCTGACTTTCTGCCGGCGCCACCTGGAGGTCGAACTGTGTTCCCGAGCGCGTGGCCGAACGTCTTCTTTGTCCAGAACGAGCGCGGCGGTGTTGGCAAACCTCGCCCGAGTGAACAGCTTTGTTCTCTGTATTTTCGCCGGTGACATTTTTGGTGGAGCCGTGCTGGGTATCATCCTATGTACGCTGACCGGGACGATAGCCCTGACGCTTCTCCCCGACGAGCAGACGCCACACCTGTCCACAAAGCGAGCCGTCGCCTGCGAGGCCTGCAACCCGAATTTGAGCCACTCACGATTCCTGCTCGGGCCATGACTTCCGCCACTGGCAGCCAGACAGGTCAGTCCTTCGGCAGTGCCCCGCCGTTCGTCTTTCTTGCACCTCGGTCGCCACCATCCTTCCACGGCGACCGGTTCGAGGATGTAGAAGATTGGTTGGCCGGTTTTGACCATGTGGCCGCGTTCAACCAATGGGACGACGAGCGAAAGCTGCTGAACGTGTACTTCGCACTGCAAGACTCGGCGAAAACGTGGTTCGAGAACCACGAGGCGTCCTTCTCTAACTGGGCCGCTTTTCGCCGCGAGGTGCTCGCCACGTTCAGTTCGAGCGAGCGAAAGGAGAATGCCGAACTTGCCCTTCGCTCCAGGTCACAGCAGTCCAACGAGAGCGTGGCCATGTTTATTGAGGACATGACCCGCCTCTTCAATCGGGCCGACCCAGCCATGCCCGAAGCTACAAAGGTGAGGCACCTTATGCGTGGGGTAAAGGAGCAGCTGTTCGCTGGCCTCATGCGCGACCCTCCGAGAACTGTCGCCGCCTTTGCCAAGGAAGCGACGACCATAGAACGTTCCTTGCAGGAACGGAGTGCCCAATACGGCCGTCAGGCAAATGTAGCGGCCGCTCAGTACTGCACGTCCTTGCCAGGCCCCGGGGATGAGGCGCTGCGAGCCCTTGTGCGGAGCATTGTCCGCGAAGAACTGCGACACCTCCACTTGAGTGCTCCGTCAGAAAGCGTACCTTCGACAGGCGATGTTCTCCGTGACGAAATCCGGCGAGCGGTGCAGCCACCCCCAGCACCCCTTTCGGAGCCGCACGTAATGTCCTACAGCGATGCCCTGCGCCGACCTGCCTCGGCGCCGCAAGCGTTTCGCCCCGTTGCCGAACAACCACCACCCCATCGTTACGTGCGTCCCATCGAGCAGCAGCAGGACCCGTGCCCTCCATTCCGCAAAGCGTACGTGTGGCGAACGTCCAACAATCGTCCGCTCTGCTACCACTGCGGGGAACCCGGCCATGTTCTGCGGAATTGCCCGTACCGGCGGATGGGTCTGAGAGGATTCCCACCGGACGCGCCTCGACCGCGCTATGGTGAAAGACCGCGGCACATAGAGGAGTACCTGAACTCTCAAGTGCCGCCCCCGACCTCACAGCGGCGACAGTCGCGATCGCCATCCCCGAGGCGCTTTGCTACGCCCAGTCGGCCCTCAACCTCCGGTCAGTTCGGAGGCACGTCCCCTCGGCGGGAAAACTGAAGACGGCGTCCTCCGGGGGTAGGGCCGCCGCCGCTGCACGAAGTCAACAGCCTCCACCCGACGATTGGACGCGACGGCCCGAGCGTCAACGACCCGATCCGACGACCTCACCGACGTGCTGCGAACGATTAGTTTCCGCTGAAATTTTAGTAACCGTCGACAGTTATGAACTGACCGCACTCGTCGATACCGGCGCTGATTTTTCTGTGATGAGCAGGGAGCTAGCCATGACACTTCGTAAGGTTCTGACGCCTTGGTGTGGACCCGTGATCCGCACTGCCGGTGGCCATGTCGTGACACCAATCGGCGTCTGCACTTGCCGCATCCAAATCCGTGGTCTTACTTTCACCGGCTCCTTTGCCGTGTTAGCTGACTGTTCAAAGGACCTCATACTGGGCATGGATTTCCTTCACGAGTATGGTGCGATCATAAACTTTCAGGAACTCATGGTATCTTTTTCCGCCCAGCGAGCCGTTAACACAACCACCGAGCCCTGTAAAGTAATGTTGCGCATATGTGACGACCACATAACAATCCCTACGCGAGCCAGCAAGTTCGTCACAGTCGAGTGTACTGACAGCACCGGCGCTCTTGGCATTGCTGAAGCGAACATGTCCCTGCTACTCGCTCGGCAAGTTTGTGTCGCCCGAGGCCTAGTAGACCTTGCCAATGGCCGTACCGAAATCTTAGTCACGAACTTTACTCGTGAACCGCAACATTTGACGAAGTCAGAAGTCGTCGCTTATTTTGACGAGCTTGGAGAGTGTACGAGGCAGTGCTCTTTATCCACCACGTCAGACCTCGCCGACGCGACGGCTACAGCCATTCCGACTGACGTGAACCCGCACCTCTCGGCCAGTCAGAAAAACAGCGTGCAAAGCCTAATCTATTCCTTCCGCGACTGTTTTGCGGAAACTTCCAAGGTCCGACAGACGCCGCTTACCAAGCATCGAATTGTCGTTGCTGACGACCAAAGACCAATTTGCCAGCGCCCTTATCGCGTGTCTTCCAAAGAACGCGATGCCATCCGCCGCCAAGTTACACAGATGCTCCAGGACGACGTCATCCAACCTTCCACGAGCCCCTGGGCATCGCCTGTTGTTCTCGTCACGAAGAAAGATGGCACCCTCAGGTTCTGCGTCGATTACAGGCGCCTGAATACCGTCACGAAAAAAGATGTGTACCCTCTGCCCCGCATTGATGATTCCCTAGACCGACTGCGTCATGCCACCTTCTTTTCATCCCTTGACCTCCGCAGTGGGTATTGGCAAATAGAGGTCGACGAACGCGACCGAGAGAAGACCGCCTTTATTACGCCTGACGGTTTATACGAGTTTAAGGTACTCCCTTTTGGCTTGTGCTCGGCCCCTGCCACGTTCCAACGAATGATGGACACCGTGCTGTCCGGTCTGAAGTGGCAGACATGCCTCGTATATCTTGACGATGTCGTGATCTTCTCTGACACGTTTGATGAGCACCTGAAACGCTTGCGTGCTGTTTTCGAGGCCATACGTTCCGCTGGTCTCTCTCTCAAGCCAGAGAAATGTCACTTTGCATTTCAAGAGCTGAAGTTTCTTGGTCACATTGTCAGCGCACGAGGTGTTAGTCCAAATCCCGAAAAGACGGCCGCCGTAGCTGCCTTCCCTAAGCCAACAGACAAACGGAGCCTGCGTCTTTCCTGGGCCTCTGCGCGTACTATCGCCGGTTTGTTCCCAATTTCTCCCGGCTAGCAGAGCCTTTGACCCGCCTGACGAAGGATTCTGAACCCTTCATCTGGGGCCAAGACCAGGACAGCGCCTTCACAGAACTCAAGTCCCGTCTGCAGTGTACGCCTGTGCTTGGCCATTTCGACGAAGAGGCCGACACTGAACTGCACACTGATGCTAGTAACGTTGGCCTCGGCGCGGTCCTTGTTCAGCGGCAGGATGGTCTAGAACGCGTGATTGCTTACGCCAGTCGCACTTTGTCCCGTTCAGAAGTCAATTATTCCACAACGGAAAAGGAATGTCTAGCTGTGCTGTGGGCCGTTACGAAATTTCGTCCGTACTTGTATGGCCGCCCGTTTCGGGTCGTGAGCGACCACCATTCACTCTGTTGGTTGGCGAACCTGAAGGATCCCTCGGGGCGGCTTGCTCGATGGAGTCTTCGGTTACAAGAATTTGATGTCACCATCGTGCACAAGTCTGGCCAGAAACACAGCGATGCTGACTGTCTATCCCGTGCCCCAATCCTGTGCCCCACTGACGAGTCCGACGACGATTCCGCTTTTCTTGGTGCTCTCACCACGTCCACCCTTGCCCAACAACAAAGGGCCGATTCTGACCTGCTGCCCCTCATAGAATACCTTGAAGGAATCGCCCCATCTCCACCTCGGCTCTTCAAGCGCGGACTGTCATCGTTTTGCTTGCGCGATGGGGTACTCTACAAAAAGAACTACCGCCCAACGGACACTGTCTATCTGCTTGCTGTGCCAGCTGCGCTTCGTGACGAAGTTCTGCGCGCGTGCCACGACGACCTTTCTTCGGGCCATCTCGGGTTTTCCCGCACGTTGGCGCGCATACGCACCAAGTACTACTGGCCCAAGCTTGCGGCGGTTGTCCGCCGTTACGTCCGAACCTGCCGAGAATGTCAGCGCCGGAAGACGCCACCGACTAAACCAGCCGGGCTCCTGCAGCCTATCGATCCCCCGCGCCTCCCATTTCAACAGGTCGGCATGGACTTACTCGGTCCGTTTCCGGCGTCTTCCATGGGTAACCGGTACATTGCTGTTGCCACTGACTATCTCAGCCGCTACTGTGAGACCAAGGCTCTTCCCCGTGGTACCGCCGCCGAAGTCGCAAGATTTTTCATTCATAACATTGTGCTTCGTCACGGAGCTCCAACGGTCGTATTAACTGACAGGGGAACCCCGTTTACGTCGGCACTTACGAACGAGGTACTTCGACTCAGTGGCACCAGTCATCGAAAGACAACGGCTTACCATCCGCAAACCAACGGACTGACTGAGCGGCTTAACAAGACAATTGCCGATATGCTTTCTATGTATGTCGACGATGACCACGCGAACTGGGACCGGATACTTCCTTACATAACGTTCGCGTACAACACTGCGCTTCACGAAACGACGCGCTTCACTCCTTTCCATTTGGTGCACGGTCGCGAAGCCTTGACTATGCTGGACGCCATGCTTCTTCCGGATCCTACTCCCTCTTCTGTCGTGGATGCCGACCAATTTGTCCGTGACGCCGAAGTTGCTCGCCAAGTTGCTCGACAGCGAATCCGGTGCCAACAACAACGCGACGCCGAGCGTTACAACCTCCGCCGCAGGGAGGTGATTTACACACCCGGTGACCAAGTCTGGGTGTGGAGCCTGTTACGTTTGGAGACGCCAACATGCCAAGAATATTAAAGCCACTGGGACTCATCAATCTACCGAGGCTTCAAAGGGCCGTCGATGTGGTTGCAGCGCTACGAGTGCAGGTGGTGGCGTCTACAAGGGTCATTCCCCCCCCCCCCCCCTGCTGTTTAAGGGGTGAAACGGCTCCCCGCTGTCTGAGAAAGGCTTTAGTGAACCTGTCTTTTGTTCTCAACGCCGGACCAACCCGGGACATTTTTCTCCCGGAGGGGACGGCGGGGGAGCCGGCGAGCGGCGGAACTGCAAATCAGCCGTGACAAATGCGGCCGGGTTTGGCTAAGCCAACGTCTCTGGAATCTTCATGCTTCGAAAACAACTTCGACTTGAACTGTGCTTTCCCACGCTCTACGTGACAGCTTCTGCGAACTGCGGTGGGATCCATTCGCCCCCACACTACCGCTGTGAAGTGCAGGTGACTGACCTTCGACGCTCTCAATGGGACCCCGTTCGGGCTATTCATCACTGAAGCCTGGACAGCGCGGACACTAATCTGCCAGAAGTGGCAAGAGTGTGTGGATGGGGGCGGACCCGGAAGACTGGACACGTGATCTACATCACAGTGATTCGACGCATTTTTAATGAACTAGATTCCCCAACTAGGGACCTGGGGACAGCGGACCCTATTTAAGCAGCGACCTGGCGTGTGTTCGCCAGCTCCCGATTCACTCTTTCAATCTTTGTATAAATGTAAATAAACCCTTCAGTCTCTCCTTCACCTCGAAGACCCTCTCATCTCTTCGTCAACCCCACTACAGCAGTCTCCCGATCCGGAACCCGGGGACACCGACCTTGGCGAGAGACGGCACAGGCGAACCAGGGGCCCGCATCTAACAACTGGTGGCAGCGGTGGGATCGAAGCGGCATCCCCCAACTCCGGTGGCCTGCTATGGGGCCGAAGCCCCACTCCTAACAACTGGTGGCAGCGGTGGGATCGAAGCGCAATCCCCCAACACCGGTGGCCTGCTACGGGAGAGAAGCCCCACTCCTAACAACTGGTTGGCAGCGGTTGGATCGACCATGCGGCGTGGTGTTGCTTCTGTGGGTGAGTGCTTGAACTTTGCTTGAGATTCGCCAGGCTTCAATTGTTTGGGTTAATACATTGAACTGCTGGGAATCGAGGGAAGTTGATCAGTGAGTCTGAGTGCGTGTAGCTCACGTCAACGGTTGATCAGCAAAGTCAAGGCTCAGAGCAGCAAACATGGACCTAATGAAGTTGCTAAGGTCAGATTTGCTGTCATTGTGCGAAGAGTTGGGTGTAGATTTAGGGGTTAAGAAAAAAAAGATGGACATTTGCAAATTGCTCTTGGAAACCGCCGAGGAAGGAATAATTACCGATACGTGGGAACTCCTCAAAGCTGAGCGAAAGAAAAAGGAAGATGAGCTAAAGAAAAAGAAAGATGAGCGGAGAAACATAGAGGAACAAAGGCTAGCGGCAGAGAAAAAGAAATGGGAGCTCAGAAGGTTGCAGCTTGCGCATGAGAGAAAGAAACTGGAAGATGAGATCTCGAGAGCCAAGGCTCCAGAGAGAGCGAGTCAGGCCGGATCGTTCCAGTTGGACAGACGTGACGACATAAAACAGTATTGTGAAACAGCGCCCACGTATGAGCTAAAGAAACTGGATGATGAGATCTTGAGAGGCAGGACTCCAGAGAGAGCGAGTCAGGCCGGATCGTTCCAGTTGGACAGACGTGACGACGTGAAACAGTACTGTGAAACAGCGCACAACCGTCAGGAAGACTGCGGAGCTGTAATGTTGAAACGCAGTATCGAAAGCCACGCGGAGACAGAGGACGAAAGCTCAATTGCAGACGAGCAGGGCGTTTCAGGGGTAAGCGCTCAAGCCGATAAGCGGGCGGTGGATGACTGCCTTCAGGAAAGCGAACTGCCCAACTCGGGGGCAGCGGAAGGTTCGTCTGTCAGCGGTGTGGAGCTGACACTGACCTGCGAAGGCAAAGCGGCCAGTCTGCAATTGTATGAAGGTCTCCGAGGTTCCTCTGAAAAACTAGATCAAGCTAGTTGCGATCAGGAGACACAAACGGAAGTGTCTAGACGTAAAAACAGGAAGAGGGCACGGACCAAGAAAAAACGGTTGAAATGCCAAGCCCTAAATCCAGGAGCGCAGACAGGTGCTTACGTTAGCACAGATAAATGTGCGGCAGAAGGGAAAGAAAAGACTTCCCGCATGGAACCTTGTAATTTTGCAGGTAAAGTTACTGGTCAGGCGGCACGCGCAGGTGCTTCTAAAGGTGACCGCAGTAACAGAAAGAGAAAAGCGCATCTTGCAAGCAGGACAGGGGCGAGGTTCTTGAAAGGGCATCGGCCAGCGTTAAGACCCAGACAACCCCGACCTGACAGAAAGGCGGTAAAGAAAAAGGCAAAGTGGCAGGAAAGATCAGAGGGCGCTAGATTGCGGTACACCCGGCGCATGCGAGCTCAGGGGTCGAGCAATAAAGACCACGCATGCAGGCGTGTTCGGCGCCCACAGTTGACAAGGATGGGTCCTGCACTTTCCGCACTGTATTCGAGGAAGCGCGCAGGGCGAAAGGGTAGGCGGGCTTGCTTGGGGCGAGAACAGAGAGCAGCTTCTCGCTCCGGTCGCTGTCCGTCGCGCGGAATCGGTTATCGGCACTGCATGGGCTACCGGGGCCTACTGAGCGCGTCGAGGGACTGTGGAGAGGACAGTAGCGATCAGAAATGTCTTCTTTCAGTTGCCCTTTGTCACGAGTTGACAGTCGTACAATCAGTCAGAGCGCGACCCCGGCGGGCGCGGCTGAAGGACTAATCCTTTCGACGCGGGGGTGGTGAGCCATGTTTGACCCCGCGTAGCAATTCGAAGTAGCTGTTTTTTTTATTCCTCTTTCGGTTGTGTGCGTGTAAAATCGGGAAAGGAAATGCTACTTTGTTTTAGGTTAAAAAAGTTAGATTTGATTAAGTGTCACTGTTTTCTTAGCACTTAAATAAAGGTAATTGTGCTAATGAGTTAGAAAGGACGTGTGTCAATTTGAGATGCTACTAAGTGATAAAGGCACTCACAGGAGTTCAGCGAAGACATATCCCGAGTTGATGATAAGCTGTTTGCTTATGTAGAACCGTTCCGAGTAAGCAAATTTCTTTGTGTTTGAATTTTGAGCGCACGTTTCGCTTTGTATCTTTAGCAAATACCGGACGACAAGTTTTGTTGGGGGCCATAGTTAGGTATGAAACGTTTGTCTCATTCGCGATAGTGTAGCTAACGCATTGCAGAGGCAATGAAAGTACGTGAATTTGTGCCCATTTGAGTACCTGTGTTTAGCGGCGCTAGGTTAGATAGCCGATTTTGCTATTCAAAGATTACGCGAATGAAGTGAGACTGCAGAATTCTGCGGAGAAGAGCTGTAGCAGCTTTCTGTACAAGTGATGGGGACGAGGAGACCGTCAGACCTCAAGATAGCCCCTATCGCTGAATTCCCGCAGCCCCGAACTAAGACGGATGTACGGTCATTTCTCGGTCTTGTGGGGTACTACCAAAGGTACATACCCAACTATTCACAGCTAGCAAGTCCTTTGACCGATGCGCTTCGCAAGGAAAAGCCGAATAGCGTTATCTGGGACGCAGCAAAAGAAATTTCGTTTCAGAGCTTGAAGAGCGTGCTGGTTTCGCGGCCCGTGTTACGCGCGCCGGACTACAGCAAGGAATTCGTGGTCCAGTGTGACGCCAGCGACCGGGGTATGGGGGTCGTATTAAGCCAAGTCGGAGACGACAATGAGGAGCACCCTATCCTTTATGCCAGCAGGAAGTTAACCGTAAGGGAAGAAGCCTACAGCGCTTCGGAAAAGGAATGCGCTTGTCTGGTTTGGGCCGCACAGAAGCTAGCCTGTTATGTTTACGGGGCGAAATTTACTTTCGAGACAGATCATTGTCCGCTTACATGGCTGCGTCAAATGTCGCCCAAGAATGGCCGCTTGCTTCGATGGAGTCTAGCCCTCCAGCAATATAACTTTTCTGTGCGATACAAAAGGGGCAAATGTCAGTGCAATGCCGACGGATTGAGCAGGTTATTCCCATAATTGAGGTATCCGTTCGGTGGCAATTCGGTGCCTTTTCGTATTTTTTTAGGTACTAGTTAGCTTTGTTTTGGCGTGGTGTCCTATTATCCTTTTTCTTTTGCTTCCAAATTTGCCACCTCTCTTCAAGCCGTGTTCGGCGAATCGGACTTTGGCAGCGAATTTGGCAGACATGGAAGCTGTTCTTAGTAGCCGAGATTACTGCTGTCAGCTACAAAATTTTGTGCTTACGTTTACATTGACAATGCAGTAGTATTGCAAAACAGCCTGGCGGCTCTCGGGTGAATTTCGTGCACTGCCTGGGGAGTGGCGCCATGTTGAGTGGCTGATTTCGACTAATGCCTCCGTTGTCCGAGGTTTAGGACTCTACTCTGTGCTTGCAGACAAGATGCAGAAGGGCCTCCCACGCTACAACTCAAGTCATCTCTCCTCGACCAGTGATTGTGACCACTGGCCGATCGAGGATTGTCCTGGCCGCGGAGGAGCTGTTACGTTTGGAGACGCCAACATGCCAAGAATATTAAAAGCCACTGGGGACTCATCAATCTACCGAGGCTTCAAAGGGCCGTCGATGTGGTTGCAGCGCTACGAGTGCAGGTGGTGGTGGCGTCTACAAGGGTCATTCCCCCCCCCCCCCCCCCCCCCCCCCCCCCCCCCCCCCCCCCCCCCCCCCCCCCCCCCCCCCTGCTGTTTAAGGGGTGAAACGGCTCCCCGCTGTCTGAGAAAGGCTTTAGTGAACCTGTCTTTTGTTCTCAACGCCGGACCAACCCGGGACATTTTTCTCCCGGAGGGGACGGCGGGGGAGCCGGCGAGCGGCGGAACTGCAAATCAGCCGTGACAAATGCGGCCGGGTTTGGCTAAGCCAACGTCTCTGGAATCTTCATGCTTCGAAAACAACTTCGACTTGGACTGTGCTTTCCCACGCTCTACGTGACAGCTTCTGCGAACTGCGGTGGGATCCATTCGCCCCCACACTACCGCTGTGAAGTGCAGGTGACTGACCTTCGACGCTCTCAATGGGACCCCGTTCGGGCTATTCATCACTGAAGCCTGGACAGCGCGGACACTAATCTGCCAGAAGTGGCAAGAGTGTGTGGATGGGGGCGGACCCGGAAGACTGGACACGTGATCTACATCACAGTGATTCGACGCATTTTTAATGAACTAGATTCCCCAACTAGGGACCTGGGGACAGCGGACCCTATTTAAGCAGCGACCTGGCGTGTGTTCGCCAGCTCCCGATTCACTCTTTCAATCTTTGTATAAATGTAAATAAACCCTTCAGTCTCTCCTTCACCTCGAAGACCCTCTCATCTCTTCGTCAACCCCACTACAGCAGTCTCCCGATCCGGAACCCGGGGACACCGACCTTGGCGAGAGACGGCACAGGCGAACCAGGGGCCCGCATCTAACAAGCCCAATCCGTTTGCGAGGGCGCTCCGAGAAGCTTCTTCGCCGTTACTTTGGTCCGTACCAGGTGTTACGCCGCCTCAGCGCGGTGACCTACGAGGTGCTCCCTCAAGGAACTGTCCGGTCCTCTCGACACCCGAAGTCCGAGGTCGTCCACGTGGCGCGAATGAAGCCGTTTTATTCCCGTTAGCCCCGGACCCAACCCCGCCATTAACTTTTCGCCTTATTTTTTTTTCTTCCCCTCGCGTGCGGCATCGATGCCTCTTAGATGGGAGGGGCAATGCCACGCTGCTGACTTTCTGCCGGCGCCACCTGGAGGTCGAACTGTGTTCCCGAGCGCGTGGCCGAACGTCTTCTTTGTCCAGAACGAGCGCGGCGGTGTTGGCAAACCTCGCCCGAGTGAACAGCTTTGTTCTCTGTATTTTCGCCGGTGACAATATATAGATTTATGGCTAAAGACTTTTAGTACACTTTTGTCTATAGGCCATCTATTGACAATCTAGAGATTTTTCTATAGACTTTCAAGAGACAAAAGAAATATCTATAAGAAGGCAACAGAGTCTATAAGAAGTCTTTAGAAAGTCTATAGTGCTTGGAGCAACAAGGCGCTGACACTGAGCGATACGGAAAGAACCCCCTTTTTGCGTTGCGCTTTCTTTTATACCCCGTGGGTCTGACCAGTGCATCTACACGACCAGAGCGTAACCCGCTACACATAGATACATATAGAACATTTTTATCAAGGCAGCGTACCGGGCACTGTGTGCTTAACGCGAGTCTTTCGATTCTTCTGTCCCCCTCAAGAATCTATCGGGGACAACGGCGACAGAAAACATCCGCTCCCGTGGCCTTAAAATCTCTGCCGTGTCGCGGAGTGCTGCAGGGCCGGAAAGAGACCGGACTCACCCTTTCTCGGCGAAGGTGGCGATCATGTCGATGAGCTGCTCGGACGCCCTGACGTCTTCGCCGACGAAGTTCTCCCGGTCGACCAGTGGCAGCCCGAAGGCGTAGGCCAGGTCCATTCCGTGGCCCACCCCGGCCCACGGAAGGCGGGCCCGCTTGGCCGGCCAGTGGTCGAACACGTAGGCGTAGACGGCGCCGCCCCGCGAGGCGTGCGCCGCCGCGGCCGCGTGCATGGGGCACACGAAGAGCCGGTCGCTCAGGTAGTCCACGAACTGGCGTCGCAGGGAGCCGCCGTCCGAGGCTGCCTTGGCTGCGTACTCCTCCTCCACCATCTCGGGCGCCGCGTCACCGGTCCACGAGGAAAACACCTGGGGGGAAGACTCGGGAATGCGACAACAGGGAATCGCGCCAACTTTCTCGCGTAACGCACTCATGAAGGTAAGGCACAATACGCGAGAAAAGTGGGACGCATTAATCCGCTATGCGCGGGAAACACGCAGGCAAGTACGTGTATTATGGGAGCCACTCTGGCTGCAGTATAACATAAAGCGGATCGCGGAACCATCCCACCAGACTTGATGCCGTGCATGCAAACGGTGGCGCATCGGCTCGACGAGATACGCTAGCAAATAGGATGCGCTACTCCCAACGCTGCTCTATAAACTGACCGTCTCGTCAACGTACCACTCCATCGATTCAACAAACAAAATTCACAGAGGGGTTACCTATGTGTAAAGCGAGATTTTGCGAAAGCCCTGTGTGGTGGTGGAATAATGCTGGTTATTCATTATTTGCCTTATCTGGTCGAGCGTGTGTTACGTCACTACTCCGTCGCTATTGACATCGTTCTCAAAGCACTGAGCGTGGCGCTTAAATTGGCTGCAAT